>NC_056727.1:669984019-670239019 GCF_019279795.1 Protopterus annectens | reverse complement strand
AAGAAAGCTCAGACTAATGATTTGTATGTTATAGCTTTCTGACTGGTGTCTCAGTGACCAGTGACTGGATGTAGACAACATGTCTCTTACCAAATAACTTAACAAAATGATGACACATTAAACCTGAGAATTCTGAATGGCACAGTAATGTCAGTAACAGGTTGTCACATCTGCTGCTTGTTGTTATGGAACATCTGCAAGCTGTATTGATGTGTCACCATTCTTATGCTTAGTTTTAACTGTTCTTTTTCCAAGGGTGCTAATGTATTCTCCTGGCATTAGCTGTGAATAATTAGAATGCTTGGTTTAATGCCCATTTTCTAAGGATTTATAGCTCACATTGCACAGCTTTATGTGCTTGTTCACAAAAGTGACTGTATGCTGATTAATCTTGATAGTCACTAGAAGGTTCAATAAGAGATAGAGATTTTAAAATAAGTAAACCTATATGAATTACAATTTCCAACAGTAAGCGATACTCACATTAATTTACTTAAAGCACCTATAACCAGGAATGAAATATCCTTGGCCATAAACAAGCTGAAACCAGGCAAAGCTCCAGGACCAGATGGTTATGTGTCAGAATTCTACAAGTCCTTAAAGCAAAATCTTGCCTTCATACTACTTAAAGTTTATAATCACATTATTCAGTTTGGTATATCCGATCTCTATCTCAACAATTCCAAGACCATTTTTATACCAAAATCAAATGACAATAATCTCAGCACAAATGACTACCATCCAATTGCCTTAATTAACATTGACATAAAGATTCTATCATCTATCTTAGCAAATAGACTAAAAAATGTTTTACCACATATTATATCCCATGACCAATTGGGTTTCATGAACAATAGGTTTGAGATAACACTCTAACTATTGAAGCCATAACCTATTTAACAAAATTCAATAAATCCCCCAAATATGCACTATCTGTCGATGCCCAAAAAGCTTTTGATCGGGTAAACTTAAACTTCCTCTTTAAAACCTTGAAGCACTTCTCCTTCCCTGATGAATTTATCAAAATGGTTACAACCCTTTACCTTAAGGCCTCCACTACCCTCAATATAAACAAAAAAAAAAAAAAACAATTCAGATTATAAACGGTATAAGACAGGGTTGTCCACTCTCACTCTACCTATTTAATATCTATCTTGAAGTATTATTGCTAAAACTAAGTCAGAAAACATTCCACCGTTCAATATACTTGTATAAATTGCAAGTGAAATATACCGCCTTTGCAGACTATTTAAACCTCTATTTAGAACTTCCCTCAATGGAACTTGAGAAAATTCTAAGTTCAATAGACAAATTTTCACAAATCTCAAATTACACCATTAATCCTAACAAATCAATAATCTTCCCACTAACCCCCCTTGATCACAAAGAATTCTTTATACCAGAAACAACTATCAAAGTTAATTATTCCCTAAAATATTTGGGTATAACCTTTGCCCACCCTCAACAAGAGCTAATTAATGGTAATTTGTACAAAACATGGGTTAAAGTCATTGAAGATCTCACAAGATGGAAGAGTCTAAACCTATCCCTCCTCTCAAAAGTAGCTATTATGTGTGTGCCTTTCGGCTTTTCCTGGTTAGGGGTCGCCACAGCGGAACTCCGGTCCGCTAATGATTGGCAGTAGATTTTTACGTGCTGGCTTGCTGGGCTTAACGCACAACCTTCAATGAAGGAACGCCATTCACGCATGTCGACACACAGAAGACACTCTAACTGAGAATCGAACGGGCAACGTGTAACTGTGAGGCAACAACGTTACCATAGCACCACCACCTGAATATTCTCCCCAAACTTCTTTTTCACTTCTTTGCCCTTAACCAAAACATTCCAAGCACTTTTCTTCGAAAATAAATGCTACACTGGGGCCTTACCAGACTTTCTAATGTACTACCATATAATTAACGCCAGTCACACTGTACACATTGCTAACTTCCAACAATCAAACAAGGACTGAAACCCCTTATGGATAAGAATTTACAATGCTCATATAAAGGCATCCAACCTTAATCCTAGTGCAATTATCTTCCTTAACACTAAAACTCTCAAAGAACATAAAATTCATCTTATATTAATAAAAAATATCAGTGGGGTCCAAAAACTGATAACATCCCTTGGTTTGCGACATTCTCTAATGATGGCCCAACCAATTCATCTTAATCCAAATTTTAAATTGGGTAACAGCATGTTAAATCTCGATAGTTATCCTCTCATTAGGAACTCTACAGTTTGGGACTTCTATACAGTCAAAGACTTACCATTTAATGACATCATATCCTCTTTTGCAGTCAATAAAAAATACTATATAATCATTAAACAAATAGTATATCTAATATCTTTGGCCACTGACATGATGTCAGTATCCCCCCCGGAACACCAACTTTACCAGACACTAATAACCCAACTACTATTAAGGACTAAAATGCTTTCCAATGTCTATAGACTAGTAACAAAAATAAAACACCACGACAATATATTATTCTCTAAGTATTGGGATGGAAAAAACAGGGAAATTACATTTAGCCAAAAACTCGATGCAATTGATGCAACAATAAAATTAACCCCCTTCAAAAAACTAATCTATACCCAGCTCATGATAAACAATAACGCCTATCACACACCATCATTCCTAAACAAAATTAACCCAAACACCTCACCTATGTGCCCAACATGCCCTAATTCAGTGGCAGACATACTCTACATTTTCTGGTCTGTAAAAACGTGTACAAACTTTGGTGGTCCTTAAGAGCACGACTGGAGATAATGGGATATATGAAATCAACCCTATTCTGGGAAATGGTGTTAGTAAATATTTATCCAGGTTCATTTAAATCGGAAACTAAACATATTATTGTGACACTATGTGCGCTTCTCAAAACTTACATTACTTTAAACTGGCTAGACAGATCCAAAATGTCTCGGAATGACTTCCAGTCGATGGCTGTTAAATATGTTTTGGCAAGTAAACTTAAGACAACAAGCAAAAAGAAAATAAGTTATTTTCAGAAATATTGGAATAACCTACTAGATGCTCTTAATCAACATCATCCCTAGGTAGACCTCAATCCTCCCCTTTTTTTTCCTTCGGGCCTCATCTTATCCCCCTTATCTCTAATTCCCCTAGTTCTTTTTGACTGTTAATTTTGTAACAAATACTTTTCCTCTTTAATTTCTATCTCCAACATAACTCTTGAATTTTGTGTCTTTCGGCTTTTCCCAGTTAGGGGTTGCCACAGCGGAACTCCGGTCCGTTAATGATTGGCAGTAGATTTTTACATGCCGAGTTGCCAGCCCTGACGCACAACCTTCAATGAAGGTACGCCCATTCACGCATGTCTCCACACAGAAGATGCTCTAACTGAGAATCGAACAGGACAACGTCTTACTGTAAGGTGACAACGCTACCGCAGCACCACCACCGCAGTCTCTTCAACATAGCTCTTGAATGATCACAAATAATACAACCTCCTATGATATCTTTTCCTACCCTTGTGCAAGCACTAACATCTAGCTTCCTTATACTAACACCCTTTCATTCAGTGACAGTCGTGTGTATATATTGTATATAGTTAAATCAAATAGGTTTTAGGCGTACTGATACACTTCCATAATCCTGCGAAATAAATACTTGTCAAAAAATGTTGCTACCTTTCTGTCTGTTAATCTCCTAATCACTTGTTTAATGAAAGTTAATATTTCATTTTGTTATATAGGACTGATTGTATGTGTGCCTAACCAGGTTGTATGAAACGTATTCACTTATTTGTTTTAAACCTATTTACATTGTGTGACTTGTATTTGATTCTGTATTTGTGTCTTTAAAAATGCTAATAAAAATCAGATTGTAAAAAAAAAAAAATAAGTAAACCTATATGATCAAAGAGAGGATGAAATTGCTTTAAAGCAGGCATTCTGAGACCCTTTTAGACATCCAGGAATAAAAGTCAACTTACATGCATAGTAACCCACCGAAGAAGGGGAAACGATGGTTGGAGTGAGTAATATAATCAAGTCAGTTGACAGATGTAGAACCTCTTCACACCTAGGATGATGTCACAATATAAACAGAACATGATCAACTTCAAAAATTGTCTTAGCTTGCGGTGTCAGTCCAAGGGATCCAGTATCTGTCAGCCTGGGAAGACATGGTCGACAGGCCATGCTGCTTTGCCAGAGATGTTCTGCACCAGTCTCCTCTAGGCTTTTGGATACTGGCAAAGGCACTTGCCCACCCCATAGTGCCTTTTTAGGCAATGTCAAAACAAAAAAAATTCTGACATAACAAAATCCACTCAAGACAATCTCAAGGTTCTGCTGCTTAATGCTAGAAGTCTAAACATGAAACTGCACTCTCTGGAAGCACTCCTCACCTGGGAAGATGCTGACATCTTTACAGTCACTGAGACATGGTTCAAGGATGCAGAGAGTACACTGGCCGTGCAAGACTACAATGCCTTCCACAAGTTCAGACCTCAAAATGAGCATGAGGGAACCAAAAGTGGAGGTGTAGCCATCTTCAATAAAGCCAAGTACACCTCGAGACTGGTCAAACAGTACAATTCTCTCAAGCTGCTCCACTTCCAATTAACTATAGGCAAAATACTTTACCACATTATTGTTAGCCATAGGTCCCCCACCATGAACCAAGAAAAGCACACTACCTACCTGGACTTACTGGAGTTACTCATCATACAGCCCATCACCTTAGTCATGGGAGATTTAAGCTATCCTTCCATCAATTGGGTGACATACATGAGTATGAACATGCTCGCACAGAGGTTCCTGGACTTTGTCAATACAAATGCTCTGGAACAGATAGTCTGCACCCCCACAAGGGGCTCAAATGTCCTAGACATACTAGTCACCAACATAGGGGGGTCACTGCACTCCCCCCATATGATGCCCTTCCTGGTAAGGTCAGACCATAAATTAGTCTTGTTCAAAGTAACTATTGCACCTGTCACCACCACAAGAGCAAAAAAACTAAAAAATGTTTCCAAAGCAAACTACAGTCTACTAAGTGATGGTATAAAAAGTGTTATACCCCTCCCAATCACAGACAACAATGACTCTTCTGCAGTGGTCTACACAAATGCCCTGTATAAACACTTAAGCAACTGTATAGACTTGGCTGTACCTGACCGGATTAAAAGCAGGTCCTCCTGAAAAAACAAACCACCCTGGTGGACCTCAAGTATAAACAGTTTATATAACAAAAGGAAGAAACTGATGTCTAAGAACAAGAGGGAACTGACTCAGCAGAGGAAGTATTCCATCCACAGCTTGAACAAGCAATTTAGAAATCTTGTAAAGTCTTCTAAAGCTAATTATTATGCCAAAATAGCATCCCTAGCTAAGGATAATCATAAGGCATTCTTTAACTACATCTGAAATCTATAATGGAATGCCCAGCTATGTGCCAGACTAGTAGTAGATGGTACCACTCATGCTATACCCGAGGGAGTTGCCAAACTGCTAGCTGACAGATTTGGTGCAAACTTCACCACCCTGTCCCCATCAGCCATATCCCAAAATGTACCTGACTGAAGTCCTCCGCCTAGTGTCTCCAGAGATCAGCTCATACCTGTACTCTCCCAGGCCAAAAACATGGCCTCAATGAGACCAGATAACATCCCAGGTTGTTTAATAAGCAATCTAAAACAGGACCTAGCAGACCTACTTGACATTCTCTTTAATCATAGCCTGAGAAATGGCTTTGTTTCACAGAGTGGAGAACAGAAACAGTACTCCCCTTGCACAAAGGGGGGCATCCACTGACCCTGGGAACCATAGACTCAAAAGGCTAACCAGCCTGATCTGCAAGGCCATGGGAAGAATCATCATGTACCTTATCAACAAGAACATAGGTGACCTTCAAACTCTGGGCCCAACTCAGTTTAGCTTTGTTAAGGGTAGTTAGTAGATTTCATTGAGAAAGTTACCAAAACCCTGGATCAAGGTATGACAGTGCATACTGCCTATCTTGACCTAGCCAAGGCTTTTCACAATCTGCCACTAAGGTATCATTGAGAAACTCTCCCAGCTGGAGGATTAACCCTTACATCACTAGATGGGTACCAAGTGGCTCACCAACAGAACACATACTGTCAAAGCTGGTGACTCTACCTCTACCGGTAGACCCATCACCAGCGGCATACCAAAGGGATCTGTGCTGGGCCCTGTACTGTTTGGAATCTATTTCTCAGAAGCCCAGGATAAAGCAGGCAGCCTTTGGCTCACCAAGTTCACTGATGATTGCAAATTGGGCACCATCATTGAGTCCCCTAGTGATGTTAACATATTACAGGAGGAGCTAACACAGACAAATGACTGGTGACAAAGCCATGGTCTGAAACTAAATGCAAAAAAGTGCATTATTATCATCCCCTTTGGCAAAGCAGAATTCCCTGCTAATTACAATATTGACAGCAACCCCTAAGTTCAAACCCAGTGGTGTGAGATCTGGGAACACAGGTAGATAGTAATCTGAACTTCGACCACCAAGTTTCCACAGTGGTAAGGAAAGACTTTTACATTGCACATCTCATAAGTCAGGGCATCACATTCAGGTCTAAGGACGTTATAACTCTACTGCACTCAACCCTCATCAGACCATTAATACAGTACAATGCTCCCTTCTGCATGTACTTCACCAGACACCTGCAGTAGCTGGAGAGACCACAGAGGTTTTTCACCAAGAAAATGCAGGGCTTCCAAACCATGACTTATGTGGATAGGCTGAAAGCCCAGTTACTGTACTCTGTATTGTACATGATGCTAAGAGGCAACTTGTGCCTGGCCTACATTCACATTTAGCGGGATCATTTGTTTCATGGAAAATCATTTCTCTGTTGTTTTGATTTCATCATGTTTGCCTAATTAAATAGCTCACAGCATTTGCAATTTCCTACGCTTTCTACTTATAATTTCCAAATTTATAAGAATGATGATGATGATCCAGGTACTGGTTAATGATAAATGTAGATTCAAACCAGAATTCATTACACAAGTACAAGTTCTAGGTAAGAAGATGTCCCAATGTTTATCAAGAAAATAACATCCATTTACAGCCAAGAATGGAATTAATCAGTCCCTTCAACAGAAAGTTAAAGGTGCATGTACAGTAATCTGAATGAGGAATACCACTGAGAATGAATAAAATAAATAAAACAAAATAAATAATGAAAAAATGAAACAAAATAAATAGAAATAAATTGTACTGAGACTGTTTAGCAAGTCATGACTGTGTTGTCCATAATTGTACATGTTGTCAAAATATTACTACTGTCTTCATCAGGCATGGCTGATTATATTTTACTGGTATAATTTTTTTAGAAAACTCCACATACCAGTTTTTACACAGCTGAGGGAAATCCCCACCAAGCCAAGTTTGATCTATTGGCTTGCAGTGCTCTTTAACAGAACCAGGCAACCCTGGAATGAGTGTTATTTTCAAAAAGTATGTTTTATCCTCCACACAAAATTAATTGCTAGCCCTTGTTTAATTTCTATTTTTAAGTAAAGCACTCCATCACGGACGTTAGCTTGCCCCCTCCCCATACTGTACTTCCTAACAGCAGTCTCCCTTTGCAAGCTGTTTCAACTATTTGAAAGCCCTGCTGTTTTTCTAGTATTACTAAACCCTTTCTCCTATAACTTGTGGTCTTTCTAAATCCCACATACTCCTGGTTACAGTGTTTATTTTATTTCAAAAGAAAGGTATGCAAAACAAGTAAGTCCAAAGTACCTACTGATTTTCTTGTTGTTTCAGAACATTAGCTGCCCCCCCTTCTGTACTTCTAACTGCAATCTGTCTTTAGATGCTGTACTATTTGTATGCTCTGCTGTTTCTCTACTTCTACTAAACCTTTTCTCTTATAAATTCTTGTCTTCCTAATTTCCACATAACTCCTTGGTAAAATTGGCTTATTTTATTTCAATAAGACAGGTATGCAAAACAAGCAAGTCAGAGTACCTACTGCCATTTCTTATTGTTTCTGTAGACTTGCATATCTGTGAAATCAGGGCCAGCCCTTTTCATCATACTATTGGCTATCCAACACTTTTCTGGTCTATTCTGATCCTCCCTCTCCCCACAAGAACAATTGCACCCTAATCAGGGCCAGTCCTTTTCATTACACTATTGGTTATCCACCACATTTTCTGGTCTATTCTGTCCTCCCCTCTCCCACAAGACCTATTACAGCCTAACCTAGCTTTCTTAAGCTACAGGAGCCATTTTTAAAATCCTCTTGGTGTAACTGCCTGTCTCTTTGGATGGAGTGCTCATACCTAAGGTTATTTTTCATATTTGTTTCCTTTCATTTGTAAAATGTATTGATGTTGATTCACACCGTTGTAAAGTGTAATGAAGCTAGGTATGTATTTGTATTTTCAGTAACTCTGTATGCTTGAAACTGTTTACTTAGCCATTGTATTAGTAGGCTCAGATACTGTAGAGTATAGACTTGTTAGAGCTTTACTTGTGTAGAGCATTTATTGTTAGAATCTTATTTCTTTGCTGCTCACTTTATTGCATTTTTTTAGAAATGCCTAGTTATTAGTGTATACATTTCCTCACCTATTGGTTTAGAATGTGTTATACCACTTAATTGGTATCAGTATTCCTATATATTTGCAACTGCATTAATCTGTTGAATGTGATAATTGACAACTTGTCTTAATTTTCACATTATCACAAACTGAGGCATTTATCTGTGTATAGATTACCTAGTTTTTTTCTTTTCTTTCCACTCCTCTGTTATCAGCTTTGTTTTGTTTTGGGGGTTTTTTTGCATTTTTTTCTTAACAGTTGTGTATGTTGTATTAATATTGATTATTTTTCTTCCCAGCTTCTCCTTTTAATTCTACTTTCCCTGGATCCCAACCAAGCCAAGTTCGATCTATTGACCTGCAGTGCTCTTTAACAGAACCAGGCAACCTTTGAATAAGTGTTATTTTCAAAAAGTATGTTTTATCCTCCAGACAAAATTAATTGTTAGTCCTTGTTTAATTTCTATTTTTAAGTAAAGCACTCCATCATGGACGTTAGCTTGCCCCCTCCCCATACTGTACTTCATAACAGCAGTCTCTCTTTGCAAGCTGTTTCAACTATTTGAAAGCCCTGCTGTTTTTCTAGTATTACTAAACCCTTTCTCCTATAACTAGTGGTCTTTCTAAATCCCACATACTCCTGGTTACAGTGTTTATTTTATTTCAAAAGAAAGGTATGCAAAACAAGTAAGTCCAAAGTACCTACTGATTTTCTTATTGTTTCAGAACATTAGCTGCCCCCCCATTCTGTACTTCTAACTGCAATCTGTCTTTAGATGCTGTACTATTTGTATGCTCTGCTGTTTCTCTACTTCTACTAAACCTTTTCTCTTATAAATTCTTGTCTTCCTAATTTCCACATAACTCCTTGGTAAAATTGGCTTATTTTATTTCAATAAGACAGGTATGCAAAACAAGCAAGTCAGAGTACCTACTGCCTTTTCTTATTGTTTCTGTAGACTTGCATATCTGTGAAATCAGGGCCAGCCCTTTTCATCATACTATTGGCTATCCAACACTTTTCTGGTCTATTCTGATCTTCCCCCTTCCCACCAGAACAATTGCAGCCTAATCAGGGCCAACCCTTTTCATTATAACCTATAAACCTACTGATAGTCTTCCTGCATCTGTTGCCTGCTACGCTCCCCTCCCTTCCCCCAATTTCCACCCATCCCCAGTGGTCCTACCTTTATTACAAACAGTAACCCCTCCCACCCTTCAACCTATAACATCACCACACCTATACTTCCTCCTACAACTTCTCACTACTATACCTCCTACTCAGCTAATATGTACAAGCACGCCATACCTATACTCACTGCATGCACACTCCTTGCATACATCACATCTTACCAAACCTCCACCTTTCCCACACTCAACCACTACCACTGTACCACCACACACACCACCACTCATATCCCACCTCTACTCTACTACTCTCTCATCAGGTCAACAACCTTCCCAATACACCCTCTATATAGACTACAGACCACAAAACCTAAACAAAAAACAATCCCACAACCTAACATAACCCTACCACCATACCTATTACCCACAGAACACAATCAAAAAACTTCCCTTATAGGCAAGCATATACAGAAATTGATAAAACTAATAATCTCATCCATATCCAACCTAGCAATCAGTGGAGACATCCATCCTAATCCTGGTCCCTCAATCTCCAACCCCTCCCCTTATAATCAGACTACAAACCACATTTCCCAAATCACAGCCAATAGAAAGCTAACCAACCTCCTTCTGATAAGCATAAATATTAGAAGTATATGCAACAAGGTGCATGAATTCCATGCCACCATAGACTTCTATTCCCTGATGTAGTGATCCTTACAGAAACATGGTTAAAACCACACATTACTAATGAGCAAATCCTCCCTACCAGTTACAATATACTAAGAATAGACCGACTAAACAAAAAAGGAGGCGGCATAATATTTAAGCAGCATCTAGACATCCAGATCTTAAAGTTAGCAGCTCTCCAAATAGGTAAGGAAGAAATAATATATACCAACCTTAAAATAAACCAAAATAAAACCCTAAACATAATAGGCTGCTACTTCCCACCTGACCACAACATCCCTCCACTTGAAAACCTCCTCAGCTGGACTACCCACCACCTACCCCAAGAAACTTTAATTCTAGGAGACTTCAACACTGACTGGCAATCCTGCTCTAGCAACCACCAAACCCATCATGTAAATCTTCATGGCTTCACCCAACTAGTCCAGTCACCTAATAGGATAAATAACTCCAACAAACACACTACCGTTGATTGGATACTAGCCAATAAGAACCCCCAGTCATATATAGCAGGTTGCTTATCTGATAGTCTTAGTGATCACTCCCCAACCTTCCTACTAAGAAAACACCTTTATAAAGCAAAACCCATCATCTACCATCAAATATGCAAAAAAACTAACTTTAACCCTCTCTCATTCAGCTCATCCCTAAAAGACTGTAACTGGCAACCTCTAAAATACTTCAAACTAGATGACGCAGTTGACTACTTTAATAAAACATTCCTAAGCATCCTTAATTACCATGCCCCCATAAGATGTTTCCAAACTAGAGCCCAACAATCCCCATGGCTACAAAAAAACACGAAGTCTGAAATGAAAAAACAGGAATAAAGCGTGGGACAACTGGTGCAAAACCAAAACCCCCTCTAGTAGGCAAAAATTCCTAGAACTACGCAATAGAACCTAAAAGCTTATAAAACAGGACAAAATACAATACTACCAGTCTGCCCTCACCTCCTCCCAACATAACCCCAAACAATTCTGGTCCTCAATAAACTCAATCCTTCACCCAGGTAAAGTAAGTACACCCACTCCTAACTTAACTCACTCCTCCGAAAATATTTCTACCTCTTTCAACAATCACTTCACACAAACCATACTATCACTAGCTAGACAACACAACCCCCCCATAAAACCACATCATCAGCTAGAACTAACAATCTCCCCACTAGCTTTTCTTTCTCTCCTGTTCCTATCTCCAAAATAAAACAACTACTAACTAAACTTAAAACCACCAGATTAGCAGCAGACAACCTCCCAAGTGAATACATTCAACTTGCAGCTGATGCTCTAGCCTACCCCGTATCACTCTTGATTAACAGATCTCTGTCAGAAAGTTATGTTCCCACACTATGGAAAGTCTCACACATAATTCCCCTACACAAAGGAGGCCCCTCCACACATCTAACCAATTACCGCCCCATAGCTATTCTCTCGCCACTCTCCAAAATACTAGAGAGATGCATTCATTCTCAAGTCTCAGATCACCTCCTTGCTAACAACCTCCTCTCCAATACACAACAAGGTTTCTGACCTAACCATACCACCACCACCGCCTTACTCTCTTTCTCTAACACTATACTACAAAATAAAAATGCAGGTTATCTCTCCTCAGCTATCTTCCTAGACCTCTCTAAAGCTTTCGACATGGTTCCACATGAACAACTCATCTCTCTTCTCATTAACCTATCCTTCTCTCAACCAGTCATAAACTGTTTTCAGAGTTATAATGCTATCCACAAAACCAGCTGGAAAAAATGAACCACGGAGTACCAATAAGTTTTCTCACACCTCTCATCCAGCCGACACTCATCCCATCACACAAATGAGTAGAGCTAATAGATGAAATCTGCTCTATGACGCCCAAAGCAATTTGCCACATGGATAATAAAAACGGAGCTTTATTGACTAAAATGCTCAAGTAGAGGCATCAGAACAACCTCAAATTGACATGACATGCAAAACAAATATAATATAAGACTTGATAGCACAAGTTACTACGGACTGAAACACATTGAACGGCTGAGCGCTTTCACCCGTATTAAACGGGCTTCTTCAGAACACCATTAAAGTGCAACTTCCACCTTATATAACTTCTAAGGCGCCAATTTTTCAAATTCAAATGCTTCAACATCCTGCATCTTAAAGTGACAATGCTACATTGCGTATATTCCATCCTACTGTTGCTTAAACATCTTTTGCTACTTATATTAATATTAATATCCATTAATTTGACATTCTACACTAATATAACATAATATAATATTAAATAAATAAAATTGCATAGCCCAACAATGTAAAATAATATAAAATAATTGTTAAAATAATTATTAATATAATTGTTTGTGACCATTAAATTAAAACCTTTTATATATAAGACACATTTTCTAAAAATAATACACGCCTTAGAAGTTATATAAGGTGGAAGTTACACTTTAATGGTGTTCTGAAGAAGCCCGTTTAATAGGGTTGAAAGCGCTCAACCGTTCAATGTGTTTCAGTCCGTAGTAACTTGTGCTATCAAGTCTTATATTATATTTGTTTTGCATGTCATGTCAGTTTGAGGTTGTTCTGATGCCTCTACTTGAGCATTTTAGTCAATAAAGCTCCATTTTTATTATCTGTGTGGCAAATTGCTTTGGGCGTCGTAGAGCGGAATTCATCTATTAGTTCTACTCATTTGTGTGACGGGACGAGTGTCAGCTGGATGAGAGGTGTGAGAAAGTACAGTTTTGTACCTACCATAAATGTAGATGTCTGATAGGAATGCATCTGTAGTCCTTACAAATGGGTTGTCCTGTCGTCAGGCAGCCCTTCGGTCGGCCGGATTCCAAAGTCTGGGTCTGGCTTCGGCTGGTGTCGCACTTCACCCGACATCATAGCTGCAGTTTTTCGGGTATAAAGGCATCAGCCGACGCCATTTTCCTCAGTGTTTCTTGCCCCAGATCCCAGGTGCCCTTTTGGATGGCTAAATTTGGATAAATGCCAAAGTTTCCAAATAGTAGAGAGCAAACACATAAAATAAGCATGTATGTACATATATACAAACAAATACACCATAATAGATCCCCCCCAAGCTAGCTTGAAGGATGGCAAATACCCTAGGAGTACCTCAGAGGGGAAAGTGGGTGGGTAATCCTGACTGCAGATGCATTCCTATCGGACATCTACATTTATGGTAGGTACAAAACTGTACTATGTCCTTCAAGGATGCATCTGCAGTCCTTACAAATGGGTAGAATACCATAGCTAAACTAGGGGAGGAGGAAAAGAGTAGAGATTATGGTGTAGTTAGGATCCCTTGCAAAACAGCAGTGGCAAAGCCTGCTCGGGATCTAGAGTATAAAGGTAAATTGTAATGCTTGGCAAATGTATGCACGGAGGTCCAAGTAGCAGCCTCAATAATGTCCTTGGTAGCCACTCCTCGTAAGAAAGCTGTGGTAGTGGCTGTTGCCCTTGTGGAGTGAGGCCTGATGTTCTCTGGAGTTTTCTTTCCATGGTAGGAGTAACAAAATCTAATGCAATTTCCTATCCATTTGGAGATTGTCTGTTTTGAAATTGGTTTTCCTTCCTTTCCTGTTGCATATGCTACCAGAAGCTGGTCAGTTTTTCTATTGGATTTGGTCCTGTCCAGGTAGTAGCGTAATTGTCTATGTACATCCAAGGTATGCAAGAGTCTTTCTCCCCTGTTCTGTGGGTTGGGGAAGAATGTAGGTAGGTGGATAGCCTGATTTAAAGAGACTCTGGATACCACCTTAGGCATAAATGTAGGATTTGTTCTCATGGACACTCTATCTTGATGGAAGATCAGGAAGGGTTGCAGGAGGCCTAGCAGCTCCATGTGTAGGGGTCGAAATATCCAGGGGAATAGTGTCAGATAATTCCTGAGAAACCGCAACAGAAGGTTGGGTTTCAGAAGCCGATTCTACCAGGTTAGAGGAGGCCTCGGTAGAAGGCATGGTTTCGGCTGAAGAAAGAACTGCTTGCTCGGTTTTGGCCGAAACCGAGACACTCGCGGTTTGCTTAATCGCGGTTTCGGCCGAAACCGCGGACCACGAGTGTCGGTCCTTTTCTTTGCGTTTTTTGGTAATTTGTGTTGTCGGAGGATCCGACGGCATAATATAGGCAAAATCAGAGCCGAAAATCTGTTCAGCAAACTCCGATGGACGTCTAAGCGTCCGTCGGTTAAAAGAAGCACAGGCTAGACAAGCTGCTACGTCGTGGTCTGGGCCTAAACAATGTATACAGTAGGAGTGGAAATCTTTATGAGGTATTTGTTTCCCACAAGATAAACAGTTATTCACTTTCTCTGACATCGGCTGAGGCAAGAAAGAGTCCCCAACGGGGTACTTAGCTTTTTAGAAGTCTTCGAAGTAATATTCGGTAGTAGTAATCTCTGGATCTGACCGACCGGCACTTGCGAACAGCTTCTGCTTCGGGCACCACGCGGCAAGAAAGACTGGGTAAAATGGCGTCGGCTGATGCCTTTATACCCGAAAAACTGCAGCTATGACGTCGGGTGAAGTGCGACACCAGCCGAAGCCAGACCCAGACTTTGGAATCCGGCCGACCGAAGGGCTGCCTGACGACAGGACAACCCATTTGTAAGGACTGCAGATGCATCCTTGAGGGACATCACTTATTGGTACTCCATGGTTCATGTTTTCAGAGTTACCTATCTGGCCGCCAACAAGCAGTTGTTTGGCAGGACAACCTATCCCCCCCAACTACCAGTCTCCATAGAAGTTCCCCAAGGGTCCATTCTGGAACCCCTACTCTTCTCTATTTTCACCAATAATCTAGCCTCAGCCACAACACATGGCACACTCATACAATACGCAGATGACTCAACCATCATCTGCACAGCCCACTCCCTACCAGAACTGCAAAAAGTCACACAGGAAGCATTTTCTTCTATTGAAACTTGGTTATCTGATGCCCAACTAATACTCAACCCAAACAAAACAAAATTACTAATCTTCCAACCCACCAAACTTACATAGACAGCTCTCACTTTAACATCACAGCAAAAGACAACACCACCATCCATCCTACAGAACACACCAAATTACTAGGAGTAGAAATAGACAATAAACTGAACTTTAACATTCACATTTCCATGACCATTAAAAAAGTGCACAAAAAACTAGGAGCATTAGATAGAAATCTGCAACTACTTACCAAAGCAGCTAAAATTTTGGTAGCAAATTCTCATCTTATCTCTACCCTATTCTACACCTCTCCAATATTTACCAACCTTGCGATCTAAATAAGCTCGAAACCTGCCCCAACAAAATCGCCAAATTCACCTCAGGGGCTTCCTACTGTACTCACCACTGTCTTTCACTAGCAGAACTGGGCTGGCTAGAGCTTCCCCCACCTCCTTCAATGGTACCAACTCGCACTCACCCACAAACTAATAAACCAACCACTAAAAGTCCAATCCCTCCAGAATCTACTCTAACCCTACATAACCACGAGACCACTAAGATCCAGCCACAAAAACCTCCTACAGGTCACAAGAGCCATTAACTCTGCTGGAGAAGCATTATTCTCCTGCACTATAGCCAAACTCTGGAACTCCCTCCCATCCTCAATTATCTCTGTAACTTCTTACACACACTTCAAATCCTTACTAAAATCACACTTCAAAACTTGCCAGATATGCCCTTGCAACCCCCCCTCTAATACCATCCACTCCCCCCACCCACTACCTCTCTCGGCCCCCTATCAACAACCTACTCTTAGCAAGCTTGGCTACTCATGTTCCCAGCTACCTAACACATAATACTAACTTCTTGTAGCAACAACTGCTAATGGCTGTTACGTACCTCAAAAACAGATTGTATCAATTGTTCACTGATAAATCTCAACTACATTTGTAACCATGTTTAGTATATGTCACCATATTTTAAAATTGTACTATGTTCTACAGCTGTTTTACATCTGTTTTCTTCTTGTCTTGCATCCTTAACTGGACTAATGTCTATATTTAAATGCTATGTTTTTTAACTGCATAATGCAAATAATACTTAATGTGGAGCTTTTCTCCATGGGCCTCCACTGAAAATGGACCTGTGTCCAGTCAGGCTCTCCCGGTCAACAAATGTAAATAAATAATAAATAAATAAATAAACATTAACTTCCCACCCCAATGCTGTGAATGTCAGCTGTCTGAAGTAGTCATGTTCCACTATTTTTAGGCAACATCTTAGCCATTTGCTTGATATCAGGCATTGCATGTCAGCAAGGTGTTCTTTAACCCAAGTTAAAGAATTAACTTGACTGGATCCAATGCCTGGATAAAGTTGAATATCATATGTATAGCAATGGAAGTTGAATCTGTGATTTTCTAAGAATATCTTCTGTGGGTACTGTTCAGAAAATAAACATAACAGGTAACAAAACTGAATCTTTTGGAAACCCAAGTCAAATTTTTCTAACTAAGCAATCACTGAGAATGCATATTAAAACAGTCTCTGCTTTTTTCTGTAGGAGGTTAATATTTGTAAATGATTTAAGCCTAGTAAATAGTATAATCCGCTTCTTGCAAATTAGCTCTTTCCAATGGCATTAAACAGAAAAGAAAAAAAAGGCAACTTACTTGCAGTTTAGTAGATGGTTGGTTATTTATGCATATATAAAATTAATTATTTCTTCTTTCCAGACCTCCAAACTGTACAAGTATAGATATAAATCCAGATTAAATGACATGCCTTTAAAGAGAGTGGTAGCATAAGAAAAGAGCCACTGATCATAATTCAAATATACCTCTACAAATACCAATGTTTCCAGTGATATAGCATTACAGCAATGGCGGAGGAATGTGGTTATAGAAGTAAAACTTGAGCAGCAGCTTAAAAAATAGACATTGATAACTGAAATCCATGACCCACAAAACAGTTGAAAAAAAGAGTCGGCAAAAGTAAAAGAGCTGAAAATGTTACTCTTAACAATTGAAACAACAATATGAGAAGAGTCAGCTTCCACTTTATAGTGATTCCTAAAATAAAAAAACAAAGAGAAAGATGCCCTAGGAGTGTTTTGCAGCAGAAATGGTCACAGTTTTGCAGGTATTAAGAGGCTTCTTCTTCTTTTTCTTTCAGATGCTGCCATTAGGGGTCACCACAGCGGATAATCTGTGTCCATTTCTTCCTGTCCTCTCCATTTTACTCTGTCACACCAACCACCTGCATGTCTTCTCACACCACATTCATAAACCTTATATTAGGCCTTCCTTTTTTCCTCTTACCTGGCAGCTTCATTCTTAGCATCCTTCGCCCAGTATACCCAGCATCCTTCCTCAGCACATGTCCAAACCAATGCAATCTCGCCTCTCTGGCTTTGGCTCCACATTGTCCAACCTGAGCTGACCCTCTAATATACTAATTTCTAATCCTGTCCATCCCCATCACACCCAATGCAAATCTTAACATCTTTAACTCTGCCACCTCCAGCTCTGATTCCTGTCTTTTTGTCAGCGCCACTGTCTCCAACCCATATAACATAGCTGGTCTCACTACCATCTTGTAGACCGTGCCTTTCACTCTTACTGGTCCCCATCTGTCACACATCACTCCTGACACTCTTCTCCACACACTCCACCCTGCCTGCATTCTCTTCTTCACCTCTCTTCACCACTTACCATTACTCTGAACTGTTGATCCCAAGTATTTAAACTCATCCACCTTCACCAGCTCTACTCCCTGCATCCTTACCATTCCTCTATCCTCCCTCTCATTCACACACATATATTCTGTCTTAGTCCTGCTGACCTTCATTCCTCTCCTCTTTAGAGCATATCTCCACCACTCTAGGGTCTCTTCAACCTGTTCTATATTCTCACTGCAAATCACAATGTCATCCGCAAACATCATAATCCATGGCGACTCCTGTCTGATCTCATCTGTCAACCTGTCCATCAGCATTGCAAGTAAGAAGTGGCTCAGAGCTGATCCTTGATGTAATCTCACCTCCACCTTGAACGCATCTGTCATGCCTTCCACAGACCTCACCACTGTCACACTGCCCTCGTACATATCCTGTACCACTCTTACATACGTCTCTGCCACTCCCAACTTCCTCATACAGTACTGCAACTCCTCTCTAGGCACCTTGTCATATGCTTTCTCTAAGTCCACAAAGAGACAATGCAATTCCTTCTGACCTTCTCTATACTTCTCCATCAACACCCTCAGAGCAAACATTGCATCTGTAGTGCTCTTTCCCAGCATGCATGAAACCATGCTGCTGCTCACTAATCATCATCTCCCTTCTTAACCTAGCTTCCACTACTCTTTCCTACAATTTAATGTTGTGGCTGATCAGTGTTATCTCTCTGTGGCTACTACAGCTCTGCACATCACCCTTATTCTTAAAAATCCTTACCAATACACTTTTTCTCCACTCCGCAGGCATCCTGTCACTTTCCAAGATTTTGTTAAACAATCTGGTTAAAAATCCCACTGCCATCTCTCCTAAACACCTCCATGTTTCCACAGGTCATCTGGACCAATAGCCTTTCCATTCTGTATCCTTTTCATAGCTGTCCTTACTTCCTCCTTGCTAATCTGTTGCACTTTCTGATTTACTATCCCCACATCATCCAACCTGCCCCCTCTCTTATTCTCTTCATTCATCAGCTCCTCAAAGTACCCTTTCCATCTGCACAACATACTTCCCTCACTTGTGAGTACATTTCCTTTTTTAGCCTTTATCACCCTAACCTGTTGCGCATCTTTCCCAGTCCCTCTGTGTAGTCAATCAGTGCAGGTCTTTTTCTGCCTCCTTAGTGTCCAACCTTTCACACAACTCACCATACACCTTATCCTTAGCCTTCACCAACTTTCTCTTCGCCATATACCTCATCTCCTTGTACTAAGAGACTTCTACATCTTACTGTAAAAGATTAATGCAGACAGGTATCAAAATAAAGAAACAGGTTGTCCTATGTATTTGTATTTTTCTGTTTGAAAGAATGGAATAGATTGTAAAGAAAGTATTAAAAGTTACAGATATTTATCCTCAAAATATACCAATTTGTATCATGAAAAACTATTCTGTTGAGTTATTCCAAAATAGAATTGCTATTATTAATATAACTATTAAATATACTACAAAATAGAATTACTGATTGTGTAGTCTGAGGAAGACTGACAGGGAAGACATTCCTCATACGGGTAGTCTTACCTGTTACTTGGTCGCAGTGCATCACTTCTGGTAGCAGCAGTTCAGATCTCTAAAGAAAGTAACAGATTAGCTCTAGACTGTGTCACATCACATAGTACACAAAACCTGAAAAACAAGCCATTTAATAAATGAAGAAGCTATTGGAAGCCAAAGAAGCCTAAAGAAAATGTCAGCATACTGTATTTGTATATGAATCATTAGATATCATTAGGTAAAGAGACAGAAGAAGTGAAGACTGTAGCTAACCAGACACATCAAGAGGCAATGAAAGAGCATGGCCAAGATGGTAAGTAGTTAACAGCACCGTATTTTTAGCTCCACTTCAATTTAACATCTCTGTCAGGATTTTTACTAAAAAGACTCAAATAGAATGTTAACAGCAATCATCACAAATCTCAAGTATAGAAGAGGCAATGTCGGATTTTGTTGGAAGATTACTTGAAAATGAGAATAACACAGCATTTTTTTTCTGAAACAAAACAACTTATTCTGGGGAAAAAAAACAGAAGACTTAGAGAACAAATCTAGAGGGAATAACATCAGGATTTATGGGACTCCTGAAAAGAAGAGGGAGACAGTATGATTCAATTTCTTAATACCTGTCTGCCTAAAACTTTGAACCTGCCTGAAGCTTTTTCCTTTGACATCAAAAGGACACATAGATCACTTTCCAACTCATCCTTAAAAAAAAAACACCTTCACCAGGGTCAGTGATCATAAGACTTTTCTCAAATCAAGATAAGGATTTAGTCTTAAAAGCTGCATGGACTAATCATCCAGTTAATATTAAAGAAAATACTATAAAATTTGACAAAGACTATTCAACGTTAGTGATGTCAAAGAGAAAAGCATGTGTGCACTTGGTAAAATCTTAAAAACACAATATAAAACCACAAAATCTTGTTTCCAGCAAAAATAAGGATTCACTTTCCAGAGGGAAAGAAGATTTTTAACACCTTGGAAGATGCAATAGACTTTATACAGAAAAATAAAATCCTAGAAAAAAAAAACAGAAGAAATGGACTGGAATCTATCAACTTCTTTGATAACAAGAGATGGTTGGTTAATAAAGACAAAAACAATAAAAAAACTGAAGGACAAATGAAAATCAATGTATTTCATAGTTATGAATTCTTATTAATTTAAAGAAGTTCTTGAATACCTATGAACAGGTGCTGAATATGACTTTTTAACAAGGCAAATCATCTATTTCTTTCTTTCCCTGCTTCAAATTGTTACTAGTTCTTTTTTATGTTAGGGTTTGATTCTTTTAGCTATATATGAAATTAAAGCCACTTATTTTCATTTAAAGTTTAAATTTAAAAGGTTAAACTGTTCATTTTATTGAAAGTTAATCAGTATTATGATGAAACTGATGTTAGGTGGCACACTTTCTGATATATTGGTATAGATGAGTAATGTACTATTAAATATAATGCAAGATGCAACAAATGACACTAAAGAGGCATGTTAAATTACATTCTGGGTTCTTAAAATGGTCCAGCAGTGTGCTACTGACAGCATACTTGGCATGCAGTAGCACCAAGGAAAGACAATAAAAATGTTTACATAAATAAAAGTTTTTATTTGAATATCAAATAATTAGAGGAACATTCACACTTTTACAAGTTAAACGTGGATCATACATAACAGGCATTCTTTTTATGCACGTTTATATGCTATGTCTCCTTTAAAGAATGACAGTCTGCTTTATATTAAACATCTCATACAAATGGTGCTTACTGAATCATTACATGTTATTTCTTTAAATAGAATTGCTTTTTAATGGCTAAAATACTTTGAAATGTTTTTGTTGTTTTTTATTGGCTTTGAGGGGGTTGAGGGATTGATGTGTAATATAGAGATGGCTTGGATTCACTTCTGACCATTTTCATGTGAATTGTAACTGAAGAACTGTTCATTTTCAAGCTCTTATCATACAAATAGCTTGAAACAACTTAGATTCATGATCACTTTTGTGATGTTCTGAAAATTCTAAGAACTGCCCAGGTAACTTCTTCCTGTCTAAAAGTAAATAGCCATAATACTTTGAATCATGTGCTAAGATGTCAAAGTATGCAAGTTAGAGCAAAAGACAGTGAACTGCATTTTAAACCAGTGTCAGTTATTACATAGTTCCAAATGCTTGTTACTGATAGTATACTTGACATGCACTAGCAGACAGGAAAGTTATGCTATATTATAGACAAAGTATAAAAAGTATAGTTTCTTACATATATATATATATATATATATATGTGTGTGTATATATATATATATATATATATATATCTATATATATATATATATATATATATATATATATATATATACATATATATATGTGTTATTATTGGAATATCAATGAATAACATTCACACTTTTACAAGTTAAAACTGGATCACACATAACTTTTATTCTTTTAATGCAAGTTTATATGCTATGTCTCCTTTAATAAAATGAGAGTCTGCTTTATATTAAACATTTCATACAAATAGTGTGTACTGAATCATTAAATATTATTTCTTTAAGTACAATAGCTTTTTAGTGGTTAACATACTTTGAGATTTTGTTGTTGTTTTTTTTTTTTAGTGGTTTGGAAGGGTTTGAGGGTTTGATGTATAACATAGAGGTGGCTTGGATACACTCGTGAACATTTTTGCGTGAATCATAGCTGATAAACTGTTCATTTGCAAGCCCATGTCATGAGGACTAGCTTGAAGCAGCTTAATTAGAGCCATGAGTGCTTTTGTGATGCTGCAGGAGTTCTGAAAATTCTAAGAACTGTCTAGGTTACTTTTTCTTGTCTAAAAGTAAATAATCATAATATTTTGAGTAATATGCTAAGATGTCAATGAATACAAATTAGATAATAAACAAAACACAGCGAATTACATTCTAAACCACTGTCAGTTATTAAATAGTTTTGAATGGTTGCAATACACCAAAGGATAATTTATATACTAGCCTATAGAAAGACACTTTTGATAAAAATGTAGGATTGCATTTCTCTGTTACTGTCTCTTTTTAATGATAACAAAACTTAATATATCAGAACATTTTTTATGAAAAGCTTGAATGTTGAAAGAGGAGATTTTTTAGATGTATGTTCAGATACTATCAGACATAACATTTAAGGAAAATAATAATAGTAATTCTAACAGTAGTGCTAGATTAAAGTCTATTAAATATATAAGGTTAAATATAAATGTTCTATTATATGATATTCTATACTAGGATTATAGCCATGGTATACAAACAGAAATATAGTGATCAGAATAAGTTAATATGTATATAGTTAAAGAATATAAATATGTCTATAAGGGTGGGAGGTTGGCATAGTGGCTAAGGTATTCACCTTATAGGCATAAAGTGCAGAATTTGATTCTCACATGGGGTAATTGGCTGGGCTTGGAATGGCCCACAAGGTCCTTTAGCCTGGTACTAATTTATGAACCTATGATCCTGTGAACAACTTTACACATAGTAAATAAAACAGAAAATTCATCTGACCTATAAAGTAATAAACATGAAAACAACAACTGACGTCCTCCCTACAGTAGACCAGGGAGATAACGTGAGGTACAGGGAAAGATGATTGTAAAGATATTCAGTTTGGTCAACTTATAATAAAGATTCTGAACACCTGGTTAACTTTTCTTATTCATAATAACTCACTGATGGGCTTTTTTAAGATGATGCATACTAAAAAAAATAGTTACATTAATATGACTCCAAAGCATGAACTAAGCATTGTTTGGAGAGTTTGAGAGGTAGCTTGTTTGTGTTTTTCAGCAAACTAGGAATACATTATTCCATGGTAGAATGTTTTATGGTCATATCATTAGAGAATGTTTTATTTGTTTCAAAACTTTTGTCTATTGCTGAAGATTTCATATTGTTATATATAAGGTATATAATATGTTCTGTACATAAATGTGATTTCATTATACCTGTGTTTTTTCTCTCATATATAAATAACTGATTTTAAATGCATATCTGTTAATATTAATGGATTGAATAATCCAGTAAAGAGGGGGAGTATGTTCAAATACTTGCAATTACATAAAGCTCAAATAGTATTTCTACAGGAACCACATTTATTTAATAAAGATGTAAATAAGCTTTCATTAAATAATTGGTTTTAGCAGGTTCTGGCTTTTGCAATAAAAGAAGAAGCACCCTCATTTTTTTTTGAAGAGCTCACCAGTAATGCCTAATCTAAAAGCTACCTATGTTGATAAAAATGGTATGTTAAGCATCGTTATAAATGAGTGGAACAGAAAACTATATACATTGGTGAACTCTTATTGGATTCCATGGGTTGGAGCTAAAGATGCAAAAAAATACTGAGACATTATAGCTTATTACATGAAAGGTGAAGTTATAATGGCTGGTGATGTTAATTATATTTTATCAGACAAAGATTCCTCTGCAGATATAAAGCTGAGAATCACATCTTCAACCAAACACTTAACAGATTGTGTAAACCTAATGAATTTAAAGGATATATATGAGCTAAGGAAAACAAACTCACTTCAATACAGATAAGGAACATAAACAAATATTGATAATTTTTTTGTCTTAAACAATCTATTACACATCGGACAAGCTTTAATGGTGTCATGTCCATTATCAGACCATAATGCTATAATTTTTAATATTATTTAAAAAAATGACAACTTAATACATCACAGGAGATTACCAGAGTACATTATTAAAATAAAAGGATTCAAGGATTGGTATGTTAAAGAGATCAAACATTTCCTAGAAATAAACATGAATAGTGAAGTATCTGACATGGTCCTGTGGGATTCACTAAAGTTTTACTTAGATGGAAGAGTTGCAAGCTGGTATATTAGTAAAACAAGAGAAAGGGACAAAAAAATGAAAACACTACAGGTCAAAACAGACACATTAAAGTTAAATCTAAAACCAAATGACATTATCAGTCAGTGTGCACTTAAAAACTTAAATACAAAATATGCTGAAATACTAAATCATAAAGTTTCAATAAACCTGGGAAAACTTAAACTTCAGGCATATTTAGTAAACCCTTTCAGCTTGCATAAACCTGATCTTAGATAAAAGAAAATGAATAAACTAACCTCGGGATTCACTAATCTTCTATGTAGGAATAAGTTTTTCCTGCACGGAAACGATTGTTTAAGGGCAGCATGGCAGCATGCCATGCATAGCAATGAAGACACACTGCTTCTGCTCCCAAACGGACATGGAGCATGGACAAGTGCAGGGGATGTGTCTGAGAGCAGAGCTCTAACAATACACATGCCGCTGCACTCAGGAAGTGCCACACGGCAATTACAATGAGCGAGAATGCTCATAGGAGGCTGCATACCTCCCAACTGTACAAATCATCATAGAATGTCCAGATTTGTCACCCATACAGCACCCCATTTGTCCTGGCAAATCACTGGGATGATCTGAGGATTGAAGTCATTAAATAATGTCATACATTTCAGTGGCAGACTTCAAATCCATCAGAAAACATATATTAAAACAAACCCATTACACTAGCAACTTGCCCAAGTATATAAGAGCAATAATTAAAATATGCCCATAGTTGGACCTCATGTTGCATGAAGAGGTTGAGAGGTATGGGGGGTTGCTAGGATATCTGCCAAAAGTGCAGATGCATGCAGGAATCTACAGCAATAAGTGAAACCTTTCCCTTCCTAGAGAAAATAGCAGTAGAGACTTTTTTTTATATCAAACAGATTCAATTTAACCATAGGTGTATGGGTTAAATAGCTCAAGAAGATAAATAGCAAGATACATTCAATTGCAGCAGTACTGCAATAGTGTAGTGGTCAGAGCATTCACTTTGCAAGCAGTCATTTCAGGTTCAGTTCTTACTGTAGTAAATTCCATTTTCCATGTGAAATCACTTTATGAGCATTTTTTTTTTGCTGTGTAACCTACTAAATAACATACATTTGTGAACTGGAGTACTGCATTAAATGCAGATGTGAGGTGTCACAATAATGTGGTAAAATCCACAGATAAACACAAGTGCCTCATACAGTATATGTATACATGAATCAGGGATACTAAATGAAGGTATAATGTGTAATGAATGATAAATCCATAGAGTGTCCAAATCTACCACGTTCCCAAGACCCATGTTTCATTTCTGTCTAAATTAGTGTGGGGTAAGCAGGAGTAAGCAGTTTTAAGCAGTAGTAAGTGGGTTTAAGCTTGCTTGGATGGGGGTAAGCAATGCACACACAGGTTAAGCAATTTTGAAGCTCTCTGTAAGCATATTTAACCAGAAGTTAGAATTGCTTACCATCACACAAACCCATGCAAACCCGCTTACAACTGCTTAAAAGTGACTTAATCACACTGTTCTGCCCAGCAACAAAATAAACAGCCCTTGCAGGTCTTGAACCCAAGACCCTGTACACTACAGTCACAGCAGTTAACCAGTAAGCAATTACATAAAACTGAGGTATCACTAAACAGATCCTCACAATAGAAAATCACAATTTACACGTGAAAGGAATCTATATACAGTTTTATGTTGTATAACCTACTACATAACATAAATATGTGAACTGGAGTACTGCATTCAGTCCAGATGTGAGGTGTCATTGTGATAAAGTAGTGAAATCCCACAATAAACACAAGGACCCCATACAGTGTACATACACATGAATCACGGATACTAAACAAATATATAACATGTAATGAATGATAAATCAATGCCAAACAGCAAATAGTGTGCAAATTTAAAAATAAGCAACACTAAGCATTGCACACCCCTGCTTACTAGGTGTAAGCAATGTGTAGGCCAGCTAAATAAATCTGCCCATTGGTATACCCCTTTAAGCAAGGCCAGCCTTAGGTAAGCAGGTATGCCCATAGCTTAGCATTTTCAAAACCATCCAATCACAGCAAAGTGTGGAAAATCAGCCATATTTAAACCACACAGGTGGGAATACATCTCATAACTGGTTGCAGCTTCCTCCTGTAGGCACTATGGCTGATGTGGGAGAAGGCTTGGGCTTCCGGGCACAGCACTGGGGCATACAGAAGTCCAAAGTCATGCCAGGACTCCTCATTAAAGACCATTAACAGAGACTGCTGCAGGGCCAGTACCAGGGTTCCCCAATATAAAGCGGAAGCCTGGGACTGTCTCAACCGTGACCTCACTAGTGCCACTGGCATCCCTCAAACTGGTGAACAGGTCAAGCATCACTATGCCAACCTGAAACAGAGGAAGCGAAAGCTCTTGGATCAGTGGATCCAAGAAACTAGGCAGTTGGGTGATGTCCCAGCCGTGTGTAAGTATTCATCCTACTACCTGTTTAATAATTGCCAGCTCATGTATATTATGGATAGGTATGGCTAATTATTCTTCTTATGTCTTTGACAGCAGCAGATGAGCAGGCTGTAAATCAGGAAGCCCAAGCCTATTGGCTGCAGAGGCTGCATTGCAAGGCAAGTAAGTAATAATCTTGCATGTACTGTCATAAGAAATAAATCTAAAAGTAGTAGAAAGTTAATTGCCAGTATAAAACCTGTATTGTATAAAGCATGTACTGACTAAACCACACAATATAGCAAGAAGAGTCTCATATAGGTTGTATGTAAATAACAGGGTAACAGCCTGGCAATAAAGGTCTAACTCCTGGACTGCTTGTGTTTACTCTGGTATCATATGGTAATGTATTGTTGCAATCTCTTAATAGTACTGAAGTATTAAGCACTGTTACCCACACTGTGCTACATAAATAAAATGTGTAGGAATGTATGTATACAACTGTTGTAATCACAAAGTCATATTGTACAAATGAGAGAGACTTAGACAGAAAACAGTGAAAAGATAGATAACATAATCCAAATAGCACACTCAACTGAGATGTGAAGTGTTGTATTTTTAGCACACACAGCCATGGTTTTAATCTTGGGAGTGGTAGTAAGCTGTATGCAGCATCATACCCCACAACTGTACAGATATTGTCAGAAAGTCCAGATAATTGGCGTAATTCCCCTACCTGTCACCCTGTCCCCCATGGCAAATCAGTGGGATGATCCCAGATGTTTAGGCAGCAAATAATGACATACAACGGATTGTCAGACATCATAACTGTCAGAAATATATCTATAAGAACAAATCTGTCACTCTAGCAACTCACCAAATTGTTATTAGAGTAATAATCAAAGTATGTCTCATTTCCACCCCCATGTTGTGAAGCTATGACCAGAGTGTGTGCAGTAACAGAGTGAGATGTATGTGCATAATAATAATGTGGAATCTGGTAATATGTGTGGCAACATTCAGGAAGTGTTAACAAACATTCCCCCCAGAGGTCTGTCAGATACAAAAACTGTGCCTAGAAATAAAAGATTGAAATTCTGGACTGGTACTGTTTAGTCTGGTATTGTATGGCAGTGTTAGTATTGCAGTTTCTTTGAATAATAAGGTATTACTCATCACTGTCATCCACACAGTGCTACATAATAAAACTGTCTAGGAAACCCTGTATAAGAGTGTTGTAATTACAAGGTCAGATTGTAAAACCATGGGACACTTATAGACAGAAATCAGAGAAGAAATACACAGCAATATATTTATAGCACACTCAACTGTGATGTACACTGTTTTATTTTTAGCAGACACAGCCATGGTTCAAATCCTGGGAGTGGTAGTAAGCTGTATGCAGAATCATACCCCTCAACTGTACAGATTTGTCCAGATAATTGGCCCATACCTGCTGCTTGTTACCCTGTCCGCCTGGCATATCATCAGTGATAATCTCTGACATTTAGGCAGCATTTAATGTCATATAACTGACTGTCAGACCTGTAAATATTCGGAACATGTATATAAAAACAAACCTGTCATTGTAGCAACTCACCAAAGGTTTATGAGGGCAATAGTCAAAATATGTCACAGTGTCACCTGCATGTTGTCAAGACATGCCCAGAGTGTGTGCAATAAGAGATGGAGAGGTAAGTGCATAACATCAACCTGGAATCTGGGAATATGCATAGAAACAGTCAGGTTGTGTTAACAAGCAGTACCTCTACAGGTATACCAGGTAAGAGGTGTATACTGCAGGTAAAACACAGTTCATCTATATAGTTGTCTACAACCATACCACTGTTCAGACTAAGGCCTTAGGGTAATGTAATAATACCGGTTAGATTACAGCACTGACTAAGAAAGCAATGAGAACTACAGGGATACACAAGTTGTTAATTGACATCACCCCTCCCACCATATCTGCATCAATAATCTAAATACACAACTCAATGGGTATGTGTACAATTAAATCTACTGTTGGGACATATGTCCTATTGTTTGATAAATATTTAAAGTTGTTTCTATGCACATGCCATGTTGAAATACTCCCACATTGGTGGCATGCTGCCATCAGTGTACCTGCATGCTGTTATAATGGCCACTGTGGTCCCATATATGGATGTATTCTGTTTGCTATGCAACTGTTCCATATCTGGTGTTTTGGGTTAATGGGAATATCTATGCATGCTGTTATACCTAATCCTGGAATGTGTTAACTATTACTAACCCACATATGTTCTAAAATTGAAACACCATAGCACATTTGGGAAGGCCGGTCCCAGCGGACCCACCTCTCCCACCTCATCTGGCCATGCGTCCAGGAACCAGCACGTTTTGGACCCACCCCAGGACCTCCATGCCCACTGGTCCTGCACCACCTTCAGGTGGAACTGCCTCAGGGGATGGGGCTCACCTCCCTTGGAGCAGCTGCGGACAGGATACTGTCACCCATTGTCAGGTCCAGGGACTGGTGCGTAGCAAGCTCCTCACTCAGGGAGGGCCGCACAGCACATCTAGAGGGTCAGCCTGCCCCTCCTACCCAGCCGCCAGCACAGCCACCTTTGGGTCCATGAAGGTGCAGTGATGACTGCCCATGGGTGGGGACCTCAGTCCCACTGTTTCCATTAGGGGGCTCATGGGCTTCCCACTTCCAAACACCCCTCCCCATCCAAGGTGTTTACCCCCCACATGTGTCATATACTGCCTCTGTATGCTGTCTTGTCTGTCATCCTAGCCAACCTACCTCCCCAAATATACCTACCCATATCCCTCCCCAACATCCCATTCTCACCTTAAAAAAAAGGCCAATCTGTTCCCAAAAGAAATCTCACCCCATACATAGCTGTCCATTTCACACACATGTCCACAGGACACATGTAATCTGGTCTAATTAGCTTCAAAACATATTATTTTTGCCCTCACCCCTCTCTCAGGGGTGTGAGTGTCCAAATCTACGTCTAAATCAGTGTATATGCACAGCTGTTGTTGTAGAAGAAATGGGCAGGTATGGACCTTCCCTACACCCGTCCTGCACATCCCTAGCTATTTTCCCTACTGTCTTTCCCTCTTTGTGCCCCTTTTTCACCACTTTCCTATCAACCTTTTTTCTTTCCTTTTAAAGAAACTAGTGCAAGGGTAAGTGGGAGTAAGCACGTTTAAGCAGCAGTAAGCGGGTTTAAGCCTGTTTGCATGGGAGTAAGCCATGCCTACACAGGATAAGCAATTTAGAGGCTAACTGATTGTAAACACATTTAACTGGAAGTTAACATTGCTTACCATCACGCAAACCTGCTTACAACTGCTTAAATGTGCTTTAATCACTCTGTATCCAATGGCCCTTGTTCTGCCCAGCAACAAAATAATCAGCCTTTGCAAGTCTCAAACCCAGGAACCTACACACCATAGCCAAAGAGATTTACCACAAAGCCATATGAGATATACAGAACCCTGATGTTTTAACAAACATATCATCCAGCAGTCATTGAACAGTACATGAAATTTATTTATACATGTAGATGTGTGTGTGTATGTGTGTGTGTGTGTGTGTGTGTGTGTGTGTGTGTGTGTGTGTGTGTGTGTGTGTGTGTGTGTGTGTGTGTGTGTGTGTGTGTGGCTGTGTGTGTGTGTGTGTGTGTGTGTGTATATATATATATATATATATATATATATATATATATATATATGTATGTATATGTATATAATATATATGTCTATATTTATATATATATATATATATATATATATATATATATATATATACAGATATATATCTATAGATATAAAAGAGAGCACAACAAATACATATATGACCAAAGGCACCATTAAAGGGGGTGAGGGGGCACAAGCTAAATACCTCTTGTAATTATTGATATAATCCCCTCCCCCACAGCCAAACAGATCTGCCTTACAACACAATACCAACACTTGCAAGTCCCATACCCAGGACCCTATACAACATAGCCACAAGAAGTTAATCCATCCCACCTGTATGATGTCAGGATGGTATAAATAACATATGCAGTACAGTCTGGCTACCATAAGGAATGTACAATGTGGAAGCAATAAACATTTCAATGATAAACACACACACACACACACACACACACACACACACACACACACACACATATATGCATATATATATATATATATATATATATATATATATATATATATATATATATATATATATATATATATACACACATACACATACACATACAATACTACATATAGATATGTATAGGAAGATACATATTTAGAGGGTGCACAGCATCTTGAACAGCCAGCATTCTTATAGTTGCCACCTTTTAAAATGGACAGGGTATGATTATCTCATACAAAAGAGAATTTTTGCATGAAACATATACCCACAGAGAAGTCAAAGGATATGACACCACACACAGGTTTGCATACATAAGAAATCTTTATTTGTGTACAATTACAGTTGTATATGCCATGTCAGATAGCTGTTAGGTGTTTGAAATACATACTAACTGAGTAATGCAACTCTCAAGCAGTTCATTTTATACAGTAATCCAAAAGCATAATATGTGTTGCTGTCCAGGGCAAGGCCTTCAAGTAGTACAACAGTAAAGAAAGACTGGGCCAGAGAATAACAATCAATCAACAGTAAGTAATGCAGATGTAGTTTAGCATTCTCCAATTACACTATACTCAACCCCTAGGTGAAAAGAATGAAGTTGTCACAATGAGGATGTATCTGTTACATAACAATGCTTAACTTAAAACATCACTATCACACTGACAAACAGAACAGTCTGTATGACAGTAAGCACTAGGCCACCAATGTTCCCAAGGTGAAATGTATGAAAATGTACAGCCATATACCTTAAGGTGTCTTACTACTGATATCCAGGTTGTATATGGTGCATATCCCTCCCCCATAAGACTGACGTATAGGGGAATATAACAATGTTACATACACTGACCTCTGGACTGCTCAAGGGCACACATGTTTTGTCCAGCTGTAGCCCACATATATATGGACCGTACCCCACAATATGTGTGGGGACCACAACATCACTGGAATGATGGTAGGAATGGCAGTACGACATAATCACAGGCCACTACATAACAACCTCTTACTGTATGTCATGTGGACAAAGCCTGGTATATAGGTGGAGGGCAGAGGCCGGAACACAGGGCCATATTTGCAATACTGTTGTTGTACACTGAGAAGGCTGCTGGTGTTACAGGATTGTTTGCAACATACCCTTAGTCAGGAATATGAAGTCAGAAACACAAATGGATGAAGCCATCTACTGAGAGCACTCAACAGACAGAATTCCAGTGATATATCTGAGACAAGACCTGTGTGGTGGACAGACAAAACATAACAGGCAATCCTTTGGCCATCATGTGGATAGGCCCACAGTTGAGAGCTATGCAGACAGACTGCATTCCATGCTAAACTAGTATTTACACACAAACCCTGTAACACTAGTGGTATACAATGCATATAACAACACTACTCACACTGTCGGTAGATCTGGAACCTTATACAAATATGCAGCTGGCCTGAGTCTGTAAGTCCTCTTGTAAGAGGTATTGCTACCTGCTGTCTGTAACACTGCTGGCCACATACAGAAATGATGTCCTCCATACAGTAAAGGTAAAGGGACCATGCCCACATGATGTAGGAATTTATAGTAGTGTGTTGCCATGACAGTGGTAATTGGAAGTACTACACAGCAGGCTGCATGCAAATATTAAGTGGTGGACACTAATTTGTGCAGAGGCCATCATTTGATCAGGTGCATCACCTACAAAATCCATGTTGCAAACTATTCAAAGCAGCTCAATCCATTTAGTGGAGAGACCAAGATAAAGAGAGAGAGAGAGAGAGAGAGAGAGAAAAACAACAAGCAAACAAACACACATCCATCCATCCACAAAGCAAACTGTATCCAGAAAAGACAACATTCCCACAACAGGTACATGAAGCATATATGCATGTAATTGAATGTAGTACTTGGTCCATAATAATGGGATAGATGATGTGGAATGATTTCTATGTGCCATCAGGTGTAGTTGTAATGATGTCCAGCCAAACAACTGCTATGGGCAATAGTGTCTGTCCCTGTGGGCAGTGGGCCATACATGTCAACTGTGCAGATCAGCACTGACTGACAAGATGTAAGCCATCATAGTGTGTGTTGTGTACTGCAAGACATGTATATTAGTGTGGCCAATAACTGATGATGGAAGTAATGCCATTATGATGGACTCATGACTTTCAGAGCTCATTGCAGGGCAGTCATGTTAACGTGCAATGTAGCATGCACAAATGCCACAGGTGTGTAATAGGCTTACCTGCAATCTGTCCCTATATATACCCCCCTAATGTTAGGTTATGTCCACATGTGGCACCTGTCTGTGTTGTAGCAAGGCAGAACAGTGCAGCTGTGCAGGAAGAAGAGTTGCAGAGTGTGGACCTGATGTCTGAATGCACCCTATATATATATATATATATATATATATATATATATATATATATATATAAACAACTCATAATATATATCTACGCATATACAGATATATATATATATATGTGTGTGTATGTCTACATATATACAAACACACACACACACACACACACACACACACACACACACACACACACACACACACACACACACACACTTATATAAATACATGTCCCCTACTGTTGAATGACAGTGCCGCACAATATGTGTGAGGGAACATCACACATATCAATACACACACATATATATACAGCAGTAAGTGGGTGGAAAATGGACGGTTATGTCAGGTGTGAACCCCGTGTTGGGAACACATTGCCTTTGTTTGTGAAGGTGGGATTGGTAATTTGGGGAAGGATAGTAGGTGTATTTGTGGAGGTAGGTTGGGTTGGAAGACAGAGAAGACAGCATGCAGGGGTGGTATATGACACATGTGGTGGGTAAACACCCTGGCTGGGGAGTGTTGTCTGTGATGTAGAAGCCCATGAGCCCCCATATGGAAACAATGGGACCAATGTCCCCACCCATTGGCAGTCACAACATCAGCTTCATGGCCCTGAAGGTGCCTGGGTTGGGGGCTGAGCAGGAGGAGCAAACACAACACCTGCCCACCCGCAAACACAACACCTGGTGGTGAGCATAGTGGAGGTGGGTTCTACCCACACAATGGCAGAGGAGCATGCAGGTAAGGCCACAGGGCACATCAGTAGACCACTGCTGCGTATACATCCTTATCTGTAGAGTTAGATCATACATATGTGAGATGAAATATATATATATATATATATATATATATATATATATATATATATATATATATAGTCTGTTGCTGCATTGTAGTAATAAACAGATGTGCATAATCTGTAGTATTGTGGGTTTGTACTGTTGATGTACTGTAATGCTGCACCCACCCTGTACCAATGCCACAGGTGTGGCTACTGACATCACATCTCTCACACAATTATTTAGGTCCCACTGGTATACCTCCAGGACAGCAGCGTGTAGCTGGTAAGTATGGTGTTTGTTCAGGTTTGCCAGAAACACAAATGGATGAAGCCATCTACAAGTGAGTGTGTACTGAGGGCCTCACGGTGCTGTAGCACATCCCCCAAGTCTCTGTGGAGCTCCCTATGCACCAGACATTGGACCTGACTTCAGGTGACAGGATCCTGTCTGTGTGTGCTCCAGGGGGGTGAACACCATCCCCTGAGGTGGTTCCACCTGAAGTTAGTGCAGGACCAGTAGAGGAGGAGGTCCCAGGGTGAGTCCCACATGTGATGTATCCTGGTAACATGGCCAGATGAGGTGGGAGAGGTGGTTCTGCTGGTAACTGTTTCCCAAACATGCTATTGTATCACTGTTATGGAACATATGTGGGTAGTAATAGTCCACACATTCCCAGATTATGTCTAACAGCATGCATAGATATCCCCATTAACACAAAACAACAGATGTGCAGCAGTCGCATAGCAAAAAGAACAAATGCATATATGGAACCATAGTGGCCCTTACAATGGCATGCAGGTGACATTGTCTATAACAGGCCACCAATGATAATGTCCCACACATAGCACAAATTGTTGTACAATAAGATATATGTCCCAACAGTAGGTCATCTGTAGACATACCCATTGAGTTGTGTGATCAGACTGTTGTTGCAGATATGATGGGGGGGGAGACAGAGATGTGTATTAACAACTATGATAACCTTGCAGCATGAGGTCCTCAGACCTGTTTCCATTTTTATGTCTTTCAGGCAATATGTCGAGGGAATGCTTGTCAATGTACACAGCAGAGGAGAATGATGTCATCATCTCATACCTGGTGCAGCACTACAACACCTTGTTTGGCCATACAGCCCATGATCTGCAGGAGTGTACCACCCTGTGGAACGATCTTGTCCACAGGGTAAAAGATGTCGGCCTGCATAACCGCAGTTATGAGCAGGTCCATCATCAATGCACTGATCTACTCCACCATGCCCATCAGCATGCTGCTGCAACGGGGGGGTCATGCCATCCAGCCCCCCCTGACACATGTTGAAGAGCTCCTGGCCAGTCTCGGGGCCCCTGCCCACCCGCAAACACAACACCTGGTGGACAGCATAGTGGAGGTGGGTGCTACCCACACAATGGCAGAGGAGCATGCAGGTAAGGCCACAGGGCACATCAGTAGACCACTGTTGTGTATACATCCTTATCTGTAGAGTTAGATCATACATATGTGAGATGAAATATATATATATATAGTCTGTTGCTGCATTGTAGTAATAAACAGATGTGCATAATCTGCAGTATTGTGGGTTTGTACTGTTGATGTACTGTAATGCTGCACCCACCCTGTACCAATGCCACAGGTGTGGCTACTGACATCACATCTCTCACACAATTATTTAGGTCCCTCTGGTATACCTCCAGGACAGCAGCGTGTAGCTGGTAAGTATGGTGTTTGTTCAGGTTTACCAATATACCGGCCATGTTATGGCCATGGTATATTCCATGCACACATTTAACCCACCTACCCATAATGCATGCTGTACATGTTCATGTATTGTTGCTGTTAACTGCAGTGCATCACAGTGGTCACCATGATGGTGTATCTGAAGGGTATGTCAGAGTCCTGCAATATAACTAACATCCTGTCATTGCAAAATGTGTGCACAGAGATGAACATAATGGTGGGATAAATGGCCTACAGTATGGATGTGTTTGAAACATCACCATTATACAGTGCTACAACAGTACCACTATTACAATGGCAACTATTACAGATCTACACTACAGCATATCACAATACTGCAATCCACAACCCTTACAACCTGCAATGTGGTCCTAACAGGAGCAATGAATGTGTAATATGGAATCCTATGTTAGGACAGCAAATATGGGGAATACATACCTTCACAAACACTGGAAGCATATGTGTGCATACAGTCCAGATAACATATAGTGGAAGCAGCTATTGAGGTACTGACAGCATGCATTCTCATGAGTATGGACCTTCCAGCAAGTACAGGTCCTCAATGTTACACCAATAAATGGTCTGCTGTCCAAGACATTTGGCCATCAAATGTGCCCACTTACCTGCAACAGAGGTGGCCGTGGCTTCCACACATCTTACATGCCATGGCATGGATCCCATACCCAACAGGTAGCACCCAGGAGTTAGACATGTAGCCATACCTCACCACTGCATATACCATGGCAAACAGTGAAGAAAGTCATGTATCTGGTGAGAATGTATGCGACAGGATTAAAGTAGAAGATAAACAGATGACCATCCAGGACAGATGATGTCACATGTTGCAAACCAGTCATGCAGGCTGCCTAGTAACATGCCGCAACACTGAGAGAGTTGCAGGAATGTCTAGCAAGTATTAGCTGTGCTGTACCAGTGTCAGCAATTGCCTGGACTCTGCATAAGTGTGGCCCATGGGTTAGGGTAATCAGATGGGACAGTTGTACCACAGGAAACATCAGCCAGGCCTCTATACAGGTAGCACATGCATAACAGAAAAGGTCCCCAAAAGGCATGTGTTGCAGTGTGTACTGGGGTACCAAGACCATGTTGGAAACCTACAGACAGTATCAATTAAGATACATGTGCTGCACAACCAACACCTCATCCCACCTCAGGAGTACACCTGTATGTTTGCCATTCATTAGCTGGGACTAGGCTGGTACACATGGTGTTCAGTGTTTGGGACACTGAAAAATGACACATGTGTAGGTCATAGTTGTCAAGCATCTGCAAAAAGGCTGAGGGTGGGGAGGATGTGTCATCATGACACAACAGTGCACTGAAGCACTGATCCAAAGGATGCTACAAATGGCTGCATCCGCATACAGTCAAGGTCAGGAACTGTGGCAGACATAACCCTGACTCCACAGCAATAGTGACGGTACTGTGTGACCTCCAAGGGATTTGCACATGAGTTGACCTTGCAATCATGCATAGTTGGGGGACATTTGTAGGGCAGACTGACCAAATACTGACAAATGCAGATGGCCCATGCTAGTATACCCCTGCCAGGAATAGTGACTGCTGTAGTACACATAACAGTAGGTGCAACAAGCCATCATGATAAGGACATGCACACATATTCACCCTCAATGTGTATGCATCTCAGTCATCATCTCCACAACTAACACATTTGTTTGACACTGCATTTGATTGTACAGGTCATATGTCACATATTAGGTTAGTGTAATGTTAACATATGCAGTAATGTGGTCCCATGACATATCAAGGAAGAGGGCGTCATATCATTAAGGGTGTGTACACTCCTAATAGCCACATTAAGGTTTGAAGGCTGTCAGTGTAATTGTATCGTATTGGCCATACATGCACCGCTGATGATGAGATCTGTAAATCAGACATCAGGCATTCACAAATGACATCTGTCCACATATCATCCCAGGAATGTGTCGGACAAACACACAGGGGCTGTGAGCAGCAGAGCAAACAAACCTGACACAATAATACACATTCAGCAATGGTGTGTACACCTGTGAGGTATGGTGCACAGTACATGCCAGGGTGCTGAACAGGTGCACAGCAATGCTGTGTACATGAGTGAACTGTGTTCCAGGGGAAGGGGCATCACCTACTAACACAACCCATGCATCACAGAGATGTATAACATTGTCAGTAGGGATTGACTATAGCTGCACTGCATGCTGAGTGCCATATGTCATGCATGTTGACAGATGGGTAATGGGAGGTCTGTGTGTAATATCTTTGTGCAACCTCACCTGTAAGTGCATTTGTGGGGGGTGGGGGAGGGGGCTATTTTGTCTGTAAGTGCAATCTGGTGGAGTGGAGGGGGGTTCATGTATGTTGGATGTATGTGTGTATGTGTGTGTGTGTTTGTGTGTGCGTCCATGTATGCACATGTGTGAGTGTGGGGTTGTTCATACCTCTCAACTTCCCTTTGAAATCATGCAGTACATGGACATGGACAGACACATGAGATGCCAGGAATACTGTTCTGACATGTAATCTCAGGACAGCTGATAGTATAATATGGCCTGTAGCAATGAACATGCATTGGGAGGGAAACTAGACACCAGTGATATTGTTATAATTGCAATCAGCAGAAAGGTGAAAGAATACCCACATATGCAGCACTACAGATGCATTGGGGAATTACTAGACAACACCAGAGAGTGTCTCCAAATATTACTGTAGTCCACATAAAAAGTTAATAGTTATGTATGACATTCCAGTGCATGACAATATTGAGTGACTGTAGTAGCCTCTAACATATGGGGGCCATGCTCAAGATGTTTGGACAAACCCAGGGTGTACACTGGATGAAATCAGGGAGTCTTTGAAAAAAGTCTCCAATCAAATCAAAGAGGTAATGGACCAACAGGTCATGTTTTGTGATCACTTTTCTAGGCAATTAGAAGAATGATACATTAATGACTGGTATTATTGACTTTAATTATCCAAGACTGATGCAGGATAGGGAATTTAACAGAATAAACTAGGGACAGTCTGTAAACTCAGGGACAGGTAAGTATTATGGTGGAATGTCAGAGTGTATGTATGTGTGTGTGTGTGTGTGTGTGTGTGTGTGTGTGTGTGTGTGTGTGTGTGTGTGTGTGTGTGTGTGTGTGTGTGTACTGTTAAGCAATGATGTACAGGTCTTAAAGTGCATTTCTTGTTTTCCCCTCACAGGTAGCGAGGTGAGTCAGGGTCCTTCCTGCAGGCAATCTGATGCTGGTGTCCATACAGACACTGAAAATGATGATAGGTGTGTTGAGGCACATGCAGGGTTGTCAGAAGCTGAAGCTGTGCCAACATTTGACATCCCATTGTTATCCACCCCATCCCCGCACACAGTCACAATACCAATACATACCCTATCACAAGTGGCCATAGCAGAGGGACATTTGGCGGTTGGTGGCATGGAACAGGATAGTGTGGTATCTATAGCACATGTGTCTGGACACAGCAGCCATAGCCGGATGTCCGACAGGGTACCACATAGGTAGCTGTACAGGGGTGCTCATTGGAAGGCTGCTGGTCATCGTGCCCCTGGCAGAAATGCCACATCTGGTACCACCAGATGCATGTTTCAGGCTGTCATGGAGGCACAGGCATGTATGGAATGGTACACCAGAAAGGCTTTGAGGCTGCTGAAAGCTACTCATTCAGTTGCTACTGACAACATCCATGATCTTGCAGGTGCCCTCCGTTATTTTACAGAGGTCATGAATAGATGGTGGGGTGAGATGGTGGGACTCCTCGACCGTGGATTGTCCATCCTTGTGCATGTGGTGGGAGTAGTGAGATGGCCATGTGGACGTAGGCCAGCAACACCAACAGCTGGAAGTTGACATGGACATGCAAGGACACCTAGCCACTCCTGTAGTGGGAGTACCATCCCCAGCACTGCAGGGGTTGTTGTCCACACCACACCAAAGCAAGCCACATGCATGTGGTCCTGGCCAGTTCCAGGAGGGACATGGTTCAAGTGGACATATGTCATCATCAGGGAAGAGTACCATATTGTGATTTGTACCTGGACATAGGTTTATAGTTTCATAGGTTGGTACTAGGCTATTGGCCCTAGGGCCTATACAAGCCTAGCCATAACAATTCCCTGGATAGTTCTTTCCACAATATTTACTTCTCTGGACCCCTGTCAAGCAGGGTGACTGACATGATCCCTGGCGTGAATTTCCTATCTCCCATCCAATCATCAAGGTTCCTTTTGAAGATGGCCAAGGAGGCGCTCTGCTTGACATGTATGGGCAGTCTATTCCAGGGTATGGGGAGTCTCTGGGTCAGGAACCTATCCCTCCAGCATGTTTTGTTCATTGTGATGACACGGTTTAGATCTCTGGAGCATGTGGCTCTGAGGGATTGGGATTTCTTTAAGTGGAGCATGTCCAACAGCTCAGGGTTGACATGGCCTTCTATGTTAAGCAGAGATTGCCTCTGAGTAGATGATATACAACAGAGTATAGCTGGAGTCTTTTTAGATGGTCAGCATATGGCATCTGCTTTAGGCCTGTGATTCTTTTAGTGAGGTATTTCTGTGGCCTTTCCAGCTGTTGCAGTTGTCTTGTGAGGTACATACCAAATGGGGCATTATACTCTATAATGGGTCTAATGAGGGATGAGTACAGTGGGACAATGACCTCCTTTTTTCTGGCTGAAAAGCCCTTAGTGATGAGGTGTGCTGCATAGAAGGATTTCCTGACTGTTGTGGCGATGTGGTTATCGAAAGTGAGACCACTGTCCACCTGTGTCCCTAAGTCTCTCATCACACTTTCGATGTTTAGTGTACTGCCCCCTATGTGGTAATTCATGGGTACATGTTTTTTTTCCAAAGGGGATAACTATACATTTCTTGGCATTAAGCGTGAGCCCATGGCTCTGGCACCAGGCATTTGTTTCTGTAAGGCCCTTTTGTAGAATATCCACATCATTTGGGGATTCAATAATGGCTCCCAGTTTGCAGTCATCTGTGAACTTTGTTAGCCAGAGTCCCTTAGTGTTGGCCTGTACTTCAAAGAAGTAGAAGCCAAACAAGAGTGGTCCCAGAACTGAACCCTGAGGTACTACACTTGTCTCTTGTCTGGAGCTGGATTTGGAGTCAGCTACTTTTACAGTCTGGGTTCTGTCAGTAAGCCAGTTGGCAACCCATCAAGTGATGTAGGGATTTATGCCCAGCTTAGTAAGTTTATCTATGCTTACAAAGTGGGGGATGGTGTTGAAGGCCTTGCAAGGTCCAGATAGGCTGTGTTGGCCGCCTTACTCTCATCCACAGCTCTGGAGACTGATTTGAAGAATTCAGTCAGGTTCAGGAGACAAGATCAGCCAAACTGGGTGGGGTCCAATGTTTGAAGGTTGGAAAAGTCTTTGTTTATAAGTTCCATGATAATGCGTTCCATGCCCTTGCAGATAAGGGCTCATCAGACTGATGAGACGGTAGTTCCCAGGATCCAAGGTGGATCCCCCTTGTGGAGTGGGATAACTGTAGCTGTGCACCACTCAGTGGGCACAAAGCCTGAGGTGTGGCTATGACTGAACATGATACTTAAGTGAAGTGCCAGTTCATTTTGTAGTTCATGTAGTACACAGCCTAGGATGTCATCTTGTCCCATGGATGCTGTATTCTTAGCTTTGGAGAGTGCGGTTTCTACCTGTGTGGCCGTAATTACCGGAATTTGGCAATCTTTTGGTATTGAGTTGGGCCCTTTAGGGGGTGAGAGGGGGTGAAGTTGGCACTAAATTGATTTGCCAGGATATTGGCAATATCCTTGGGATCAGTATATTTAATGCCATTCTGCTGAAGCTCAGAGCAGATCTGAGTATTGTCATTTAGATTCCTGACATAACTATATTATGCCTTGTGGTTGTCTTTGAAATCTTTGGCAATTTTATTTTCTTAACTAGCTTTTGAGGATTTTATGAGGGATCTCAGCTTCTTACTGAGGCTGGTGAGGGAGTTTTTTTAAATCCTGGGATTTTCCTCTTTTCTGCAACAGTTTCTTCCTTCTGTTGTATAGTTTATTTATAGCAGGGGACCACCAGATTGGCTTCCTTTTTTTGGAGGACAGCATCTTGGTTCTATTTGGGATGGCACGATTCATGCACGAGTGGATGTGCTAGTACAGTGCCTTAGTGTAGGATTCTGCAGTCGAACTTTCAGATCCCGTCGGCATAGGTGTCATGAAGTTTGTCACTACTGACTTCAGTAGCATGAAGTTGGCTTTGGAGAAGTTTTTTAAGGAGGTTTCCTTACTGGGGGGGGGGTGTGGGTGGGATGTGGATGACAAGGGTGATTTGCTTATGGTCAGACCTGACAAATGAGGGGGTGACCACTGGTGTGGAGCATCTATCTCCCATGTTGGTAATGACCAGGTCTAGGATATTGGAGCCCCTGGTTGGACAATGGATTAGTTGATCCAGGGCATTGCAATTTATGAATTCCAAGAACTGTTGGGAAAAGGAGTTGGTACCCGAGTAGTTTTCCCAGTTAATGGCAGGGTAGTTGAAATCACCCAGTATTAGGGTGTTTGGTTGTATCTTAATATTTTCCATTATGTTTAGAAAGGTGTAGTGAGAGTCTTGGGGCATGGTGGGGGATCTGTAGTAAGCTATAAAATTTGGATTGCAGTCTTACCTAGTGTTAGTTGCACTGGGAGAATTTCAGATGCATTGTGTTGGGCAACTAGCCTGTAGGTGTGAATATCCTTGGTGAATATGGACACTCCTCTACCTTTAGTGTTTCGGTCTTGGTTTTGTGGCCAAAACGTGTGGTAAGAGTTGTAGCCTGTTATTGCAGGGGTGCTCTCTGGAGCTTTGAACCAAGTCTCAGTTACTGCACAGATATCGATGCTCTCCATTTTTAGGAGTGCCTCGAGAGACTGCATTTTGAGGTTTAGACATCTAGCATTGAGTAGCATTACCTTCAGATTTTGCATGCTTGCATCTGTTACTGTGGTGGTTTTGTCCTTTGAACCTTGCCTAAAAAAGGGGTGGCAAGAACTTTAGCCAGTAACCTGAATCCCAGGGGTGACAGGTGCAGACCATCTCTGGCAAAGCATCGTGGTTTGTCGATCATGTCTTCCCAGGCAAACAGATACTGGATCCCCTTTGAATAACACCAGAAGCTTAGCCAATTGCTGAAGTCAATCATTTTGTCCTTATACTGTGGTATCATTCTGGGTGAAGGCAGGATGCTACTCAGGGCTAGGGTCATACCTGCCTGGGCCACATGATCTGAGAGCTCTTCCATGTCTCTTTTCATGTAGTCCTGGGAGGTACGTCTCAAGTCATTCACTCCAGCATGGACAATGACAGAGTCATATGTGTACTTGTTGTGAAGTGACTTGAGTGCATGCGTTATGTGGCGGATCCTGGCACCCAACAGGCAGCTGACTGTAATTTTCTCCTTGTCCATGGAACCCCTGACAGGCACAATTCTTGTGTCCATGGCCAGAGGTGGTGAACTGCACACCCTGCCAGGTATGGCCTGCAGCTGAACAACAAACACCTGTATAGGGCAGTCACATGGCAGAATTGTGTGCATGCATACTCGCACACAATACAAACACAGCTAGGGCTACCCCATACCTACACACACCACATCACCATGACCATACCAATAATTAAACCCCCTCATTCACACACATGGTGTCAAACGTATGGCTCAGCCTAAGTCTCTGGCAAACCAGCAACACACCTTGTGCATATGATGATACCTGTGCCACATCCCTGTCATCCATAACATCGATGCAGGGACAGGCTAATATGGTTCTGATGCACATGGTCACTGTACTATGGTGTACCAATGTACTGCTGTGTAACATGTTGTCAGCAGTAAAGTTTAATGCTTACATGTCAAGAAGTGTAGCTGCCCAGCCATGATGCATCATAGCTGTTATTAACACTGAGTGATTGTGGTCAAAATAATGTAATCCGTTTGTGTTGTAGGTGTCCATGTGTCAGCAGGAGGATAGTCTGCTGTCATATCCTACAAGGGGTATGGCACTGTGGTGACACCTTGGCTGTGCCATATTCTGGGTACAGGTGAACACATGTCACAGGTCTGTATAACAGTTACTGCATGTGGCACATGGCTGATAGGTCTGGGGGTGGTATATACAGCTAACAATAAATGCTGTTATTACACTCTCACTGCTACCTCCACACAAGACACTGATGACAAACATACATACAGTCTCATAGTTGCCATCTGGGATTAGAACTCCTACCTAACTAGTACATCACACTATAGCATTACACAATTATAGCATGCACCAGGGATCTTATTGGGCTATTTTTTCCTCAAAGGTGTAATTCAAGGTGAATGACATCAGCAGGCTTGCCAAAGCAGGGCAGTGGAAATTGTAGTGACTGTGAATGGCCTCAAAAGCATTTATCCCTACACATACAAACAAACAGACACACACAGAGTCTCACAGTTACCATGTCTGGGATTAGAACTCCTACTTAACTAGTCCATCACACTACAGCATTACGCAGTGACAGCATGCACCATGGTGCTTACTGGGCTACTCCTTTCCCAAAGGTGTATTTCAAAGTAAATGACATAAGGAGGCCTGCCAAAGTAGGGCAATTTCTTCCCACAATATTTACTTCCCTGGAACCCCCGTCTAGCCGGGCGACTGATGTGATCACCTGGGTGAATTTCCTATCCAATCATCAAGGTTCCTTTTGAAGAGGGCCAAAAAGGCACTCTGCTTGAAATGTATGGGCAGTCTATTCCAGAGTCTGGGGAGTCTCTGGGTCAGGAACCCATCCTTTCAGCATGTTTTGTTCATTGAGATGACAAGGTTTGGATCCCTGGAGCATGTGGCTCTGAGGGATTGGGATTTCTTTATGTGTAGCATGTCCAACAGCTCTGGGTCTGACACGGCCTTGTATGTTAAGCAGAGATTGCCTCTGAGTAGATGATATGTGACAGAGTATAGCTGGATGATTTTCAGAAGGTTCAGCATAGGGCATCTGTTTTAGGCCTGTGATTCTTTTAGTGAGGTATTTCTGCAGCCTTTCTAGTTGTTGCAGATGTTTTGAGAGGTAACATATCAAACAGGGCATTATATTCTATACTGGGTCAACTGAGAGATGACTACAGTGGGACAATGACCTCCTTTGTTCTGGATGAAAAGCCCTTAGTGATTAGGTGTGCCACATAGAAGGATTTCCTGACTGTTGTGGTGATGTGGATATCGAAGGTGAGACTACTGTCCACCTGTGTCCTTAAGTCTTTTATCACACTTTCAGTGTTTAGTGTACTGCTACCTATGTGGTATTTCAGGGGTACATGTTTCTTCCCAAAGGGGATAACTATACATTTCTTGGCACTGAGCTAGAGCTCATGGCTCTGGCACCAAACATCTGTTTATGTAGGGCCCTTTTGTAGAATATCCATATCATTTGGGGATTCAATATTGACTCCCAGTTTGCAGTCATCTGTGACTTTTGTTAGCCAGAGTCCCTTAGTGTCGGCCTGCACTTCAGAGAAATAGATGCCAAACAAGAGCGGTCCCAGGACTGAACCCTGAGGTACTCCAAGTGTCACTTGTCTGGAGCTGGATTTAAAGTCACCTACTTTTACAGTGTGGGTTCTGTCAGTAAGCCAGTTGACAACCCACTGAGTGAAGTAGTTTATCTATGATTCCAGACTTGGGGATGGTGTTGAAGGCCTTGCCGAGGTCCAGATAGGCTGTGTGGACCGCATTACCCTCGTCCACAACTCTGGAGACTGATTCAAAGATGTCAGTCAGGTTCAGGAGACATGATCGGCCCTTCACAAACCCAACCTGGGTGGGGTCCAGTGTTTGCAGGTTGCCAATGTCTTTGTTTATAAGTTCCATGATAATACGTCCCATGGTCTTGCAGATTAGGCTCGTCAGACTGATGAGGCGGTAGTTCCCAGTATCCAAGGTGGATCCCCCCTTGTGGATTGCGATAACTGTAGCTGTGTGCCACCACTCAGTGGGCACGAAGCCTGAGGTTTGGCTATGATTAAACATGGCACATAGGTGAGGTGCTAGTTCATTTTGTAGTTCATGTAGTACACAGCTCAGGATGTTGCCTGGTCTCATAGATGCTGTTTTCTTAGCTCTGGAGAGTGTGTTTTTTACCTGTGTGGTGGTTATTACTGGAATCTGGCAATCTTTCGGTATTGAGATGGCCCCTTTATGGGGATGGAGGGGGTGCAATTGGCAATGAATCGATCTCCCAGGATATTGGCAATATCCTTGGAATCAGTATATTTATTGCCATTCTGTTGTAGCTCAGAGCAGATCTGAGCATTGCCATTTAGATTCCTGGCATAGCTATAGAACTGCTTGGGGTTGTCTTTGGAATCTTCGGCTATATTATTTTCGTAGCTAGCTTTGGAGGAGTTTATGAGTGATCTCAGCTTCTTGCTAAGGCTGGTAAGGGACTTTTTTGCATTTTGGGAATTTTCTCTTTTCTGCAACAGTTTCTTCCTTTTGTTGTAAAGTTTTTTATGGCAAGAGACCACCACATTGGCTTCCTTTTCTTGGAGGGGAGTGTCTTGGTTCTATTTGGGATGGCACGATTCATGCACGAGTGGAAGTGCTTGTACAGTGCCTTAGTGTAGGATTCAGCAGTCAACCTTTCACTTCCCTTCTGCATGGGTGTTATGAAGTTTGTCACGTCTGACTTGTCTAGCATGAAGTTGGCTTTGGAGATGTTTTTTATGGAGGTTTCCTTACCGGGGTGTGGGGGAGGGATGTGGATGTCAAGGGTGATTAGCTTATGGTCGCACCTGACCACTGATGGGGTGACCATAGGTGTGGAGCATCAATTTCCCATGTTGGTAATGACCAGGTCTAGGATATTGGAGCCCCTGGTGGGACTATGGGTTAGTTGATCCAGGTCATTGGGAATTATGACTTCCAAGAACTGTTGGGCACAGGCGTTGGTACATGAAGTGTTATCCCAGTTAATAGCAGGGTAGTTGAAATCACCCAGTATTAGGGTGTTTGGTTGTATCTTAATATTTTCCACTATGTTTAGAAAGGTGTAGTGGGAATCTTGGGGCATGGTGGGGGATCTGTAGCAAGCTATAAATTTGGATTGCAGTCTTACCTAGTGTTAGTTGCACTGGGAGAATTTCAGACGCATTGTGTTGGGCAAGTAGCCTGGTGGTGTGAATATCCTTGGTGAATATGGACACTCCTCCACCTTTAGTGTTTTGGTCCTGGTTTGGTGGCCAACAGGTGTGGTGAGAGCTGTACCTGGTATTGCAGGGGTGCTCTATGGAGCCTTGGATCAGATCTCTGTTACTACACAGATATCGATGTTCTCCACTTTTGGGAGTGCCTAGTGACTGTGAATGGCCACAAAAGCAATGATGCCTACACACACACACACACACACACACAATGTTTCACAGTTGCCATGTCTGGTTAGACATGAATTAGAATTAGAATTAGAATTCCTACCTAACTAGTACATCGCACTACAGCATTATGCAGTTATAGCATGCGCCATGGAGCTTACTGGGCTACTCTTTACCCAAAGGTGTATTTTAAGGTGAATGACATCAGCAGACTTGCCAAAGTAGGACAATGGGGAGTGTATTGACTGTGAATGGCCACAAAAGCAGTGATCCCTACCCATGCACACAACCAACCACACAGTCTCACAGTTGCCATGTCTGGAATTAGAACTCCTACCTAACTAGTACATCACACTATAGCATTACGCAGTTATAGCACATGCCATGGAACTTATAGGGCTACTCCTTCACCAAAGGTGTATTTCAAGGTGAATTACATCAGCAGGCTTGCCAAAGTAGGGCAATAGGGAGTGCACAGCACTCGGTCACACACAGGTTTAAATTTAACAGGTACGCGTATACAACTGCTAGATGAATAATGACTTATAAGTCATGTTACACAATTATCACAAGCACCACAGACATTATAGTGTTGAGGGATACCAGAGGCAAATGTCTACAGTGATTGACATTTGCACATCATGTGGTTTTTGCCAATTGGATGTGTGCTGGGTGGGACAGGCCTCATGATGGGAGGTTCTTTGTCACTGTCTGTCACTCTCTTCCACACATCTATGTATGTATAAGTATGGCCTATTATAGTTTGTTGTCCTTGGATATATGTGTGTATTTCTATCCAGTGTGTGTGTGTGTGTGCAAAGCATGATTGGTGTGCAATGTGGAGTGTGTGCACAAACATCTGTGACTGTCAGATATGTATAGTCCACTGTTGTTGCCAGTCATGGGCTTCATTTAAGTGTGGGAGCATGCTCAGTATGACCTTTCATTATTTTGTTGTCAGACATGGGCTTCATTTCTCTAAGTGTGGGGGCATGCCCAGTATGACCTTCTGTATTGAATGTGTGACTCCATTCCAGGTAGGTTGTGCTCCAGTGCAGGCTTTGTGTTCTACACCTACAGCTAGAAACCTGTTTCTGCGGGATATCTGTAGATCGGTTGACAATATGGGGTTAAAATGGGCAAAGGATAGTGGGTTACTGTAGGTAATTGTGTCTGTGCTGCTTCTGCTACATGGTTTTGGTGTTAGCAGAGATATTCAGACACATGCACTGTTTTACACTGTGATGTTTTATGTCATCAACTACTGTCAGGTATACATATTTGCTTGCAGTAATTTCCTGGGGAACATAGGGTGAATGAAGCTGTGTCCAGTATTGTTGTCTGCAGCCTACATATTCTTACACAATCATGCCATTCTGGAGGGGAAGCTGCAGACACTTGCTGATGTGTCTGTGTAAATTGTTCAGCACCTTGGTACAGTGGTGGCTGAGGATACCATGCTTGTACATCATCGACATGACCATATGGCCATATCCTGCTGTGGCCATGCCTCACGGCTGTACAGATTAACACAGATTACCCAGAGGCAGGGCTCATATTTCTGGTCATTACTCCTTCACATTGTGGTTTACAAGCAGGTTTGTAGCCATCCATTCTTGTGTTTGCAGATGGGGATAGTATGTGCACATGGCTGAGTTTCAGACTTCACACACTTCATGGCGTCCATGCCCATACCCCCCTCCGTTATTCTATCCTCTTCCAAACATTATGTAAACATTATCTGATATGTTCCCTATAGTTATCACCTCATCCCAGCAGTAATTTGGTGTTGGTCCACAATTCATGCAGTAGGACATGGTGGACATGTTACTGGGATTTGTCGACATGGCTTTGCATTTGGGTTCTGTGGACTGTGTTATGTTATTATTTGGGAGTCCATGAGATAATATACATTGGCAGCATGACGAACCTGTGGAACATAACATAGATGCTACATGGATAGAAGAAGTGAAAGAAAGAATAAGAAGTTTAAAGGTACAGGATATGAAATGGGATGAAATAACAGCCAGAGAGATTGAAACAGAGTTGAGAAAAGCCTTTAATTGGAAAACCCCAGGCCCAGATGCAGTACCTAAATTTTGGCTTAAAAGTATTAACTTCTTTACATGAGGATCTAGCCATGAGTAAAAACTATTTATATGCACATCCCGAACAGACGCCGCACTGGTTAACCACAGGAAAAACAATGGTCTTACTTAAGAGTGAACCTGCAAGCTACCCTAAAAATTATAGACCAATAACTTGCCTTCCGACGACATATAAGCTATACATGGGGATTGACGCCGACAGAGTTTAAAGTCATTTAGAAGAAAACTCAATTATGGCAGTAGAACAAAAGGGCGATAAAAAAAGTCATATGGAACAAAGGATCACTTGTTGTTAAATGAAGTTATAGTGGAGAACTGTAAGAAAGGGAAGAATCTAAGTATGGCATGGATTGACTATAAAAAATCATTTGATAGTATCCCACATTCATGGATAAAAGAGTGCTTAAAAATGTATAAGGTACATCCTAAACTGATTGATTACATTACAGTAACCATGAAACAGTGGCAGACCACTTTGCAATTAAGCCATGATAAAGGACAGATTATTATCCTAGGGATACAAATCCAGGGTGACTCCCTGTCACCATTGCTATTTTGCCTTACCATTAATCCATTAAGCTGTTTACTTAACAGCTTAGGTCATGGCGATAATTTGGCTTCTAGAAAACAACAAAGTCTAATGACTTCTCATCTTCTCTTTGTCGGTGATTTAAAATTCTATAGCTCATCAGATGAGGAACTGAAAGCACAGTTGCAGGTTGTCAAAACTTTTTCAGATGATATTGGAATGTCATTTGGTCTTGATAAATGTGCAAAAACAACCTTTATAAAAAGGAAAATTGCAGCACCAGGAAAACATCAGTTTGGGACAAGAATGCGATATAAAAGAACTTGAGCAAGAGGGGGTGTATAAATACTTGGGAATTGATGAAGGATCAGCAATAAAACATGAACAAATGTGAATAAAACTTAGTAAGGAGTACTTTAGAAGACTTAAATTAATCCTGAAAACAGCATTGACACCTAGGAATAAGATCCAAGCTATAAATCAGTTTGCTCTTCCTGTCCTAACTTATAGTTTTGGAGTGTTTGACTGGCCCCAAAAAGTGTTGGATAGAGTGGATATTAAAACAAGAAGGATGCTTCATGCTCACCAAATAATTTATAAAAATCAGTGTATACCAAGATTATATATTCCCTGTTCTGAAGGAGGGATGGGCCTCCTTGAAATTGATTACATGTATAGATCTGCAATTGTGGGACTCCACACATATCTACTGACCTCACACGATCCAAATGTGGTGAAAGTTTTGAAACATGAGGAGAATAAATCTAAGATGACATCTCTGCTTAATTTAGCAGAAACATATCGACATCAAGCAGGAATGGAAATCAAACCAGAAATGGATAAAAACCAGGCAGCAACTGAATGTGCTAAAAAACAAAAGAAAGAATATAAGGTGAAGGACCAGGAGAGAAGTCAAGAAATGTGGAAAAAACATAAATATAGTTGCAAGTACAGAAAACTTCTGGAAGAGCCTCATGTTGATCAAGAACAAATGCAGAAATGGTTAAGGAGAGGTGAGTTTACAAAAAAAAATGAAAGGTTAATATTGGCAGCCCAAGATAGTGGGCTGTGTACAAGCTGGTTTACTAAGTCCATTGAACATGTGGGAGAAACAGACATATGTAGATTTTGTGGAACCAAATTGGAAACAGTCACACACCTTATTGCTAGTTGTGACTCTAATGGCAGAGGGTCTGTATACTGAAAGGCATAATAATGTGGCGAGATTGTTACAGTGGAGATTGTGCAAACATTATGGTTTCAAAGTGGCTGAAAAACACTGGAAACATAAGCCACAGAGAATCATAGAAAATGATGAAGTTTACATCACATGGGATCACCCAATACCAACAGTCCAAAAGATAGATGCTAGAAAACTGGATATAGTGGTCCAAGAAAGGAAGACAAAAGTAGCATTGATCACTGAAATCGCCACACCTAGTGACTACAGTGTCTTGCATACAGAGAGACACAAAGTCATAAAATACCTCGATCTGCAGGCAGAAATGAGAGCCATGTGGAAGAAAGATACTCAGTTCCAATAGTAGTAGGAGCAACTGGTCTTATAAAAAATAATTTACAATCATATTTAGATATGTTACCAATTCATGTAACACCATATGAATTACAGAAAGAGTCATTACTGGGCACATTGCGGGTGCTGCAAAGAGCACTTTTGGCTAACATCAAAGAGTGAGACAATACTAATTTCATGAACTTTAATTGTGCTTTGACTTAGGAATGGGGTCCATTCCCATCATGGTATTAGAAACCCAAAAGACTTGGAGAAATTAAAAATGGCAGTACAGGTGAGACACAGGCCTTTGACAGAGGACTGTAGGGCATTTGGTAGTGATGCAGGCCATCTTTAGCAGGCCATTGCATTGTGTCACTCCTACAGTCCCAGGCTGCAAGCCACTATATTCCCTGGGGTGAGAGGGTAGGTGTGCAAGGTGTTAATGTCAGTAGTTTCTGTCCTTATTGATCCAGTGTTGTGGATGCTGGTTGGGTGCCGCTTACAGCTAGGGACACACCTGCATGGGACACCTCTTCAGCATGCTGCATTCTATTGCTATTTCCATACAGAGGTGGGGGTCATATTGTACTCATTCCCAACAGCAGGGATAAGACCTGTGAGGTACTTGTGGCTGATGGTGGGGTAAGCTGGGTGCATGTTTGCTATGGAAGCTACTTGCAGCTGAATCACAGATATACATGGGGCATTCAGCTTATGCTGGCTTGTGCAGGGACATCAGCAGTTTCTCAATACTTCATACCTGTGACCTTTGTGGTCTGCCCGCATTTGGCCAGACAACATCAGTATTCCAAACTACAAACCCAACTAATGTGCTGCTAATCTGTATGTGTAATTCCAACAGGAAATATAATGAATTCCTTAGAACATATAATTAGTTCCATGAGTCAGTTTGAAGAAATCTCAAACTTAATATTTAATCATAATTAGAGAAGTACATTATTAATTAATAAAAAATTAAAAAAAATACAAAAAATATTCTAAATTCAATTGGAATAGCAATCAAATGAAATACCTTTGTATAACCATTATGTCTAATAGTAAAGAAATGATACAAACAAACGTCCAACAGGTTGTTGATAACATTTTAAGTTTACTCACAAATTGGAACAAATTGTTCTTTACCATGGAAGCATGATTAATCTTTATTAAGATGGTAATGCGCCCTAAAATATTGTTTGTCTTATAATCTTTAGTACTATTTCCAACAAAAAATGATGAAGAATATAAATAATATTCTAGTTAAATGTGTTTGCATCCTAATAAACCAAGACTTTCCTTTGACTGGCACGGAAAGGGTTGGGATAATGGTGGAATAGGATTCTCTGATATTCAATTGTATGCTACTTCACCAATACTAAAAGTTATAATGTTGTGGATAAATTCATCTTAAGATTCAAAATGGAAACAAATACATCAAGAAATATTATTAGTAAATAATAAATATATCACAAGTCATAAACAAATAGTCCCTAATAACTGTATCTAGTTATTAAGAAATTTTGCTTAAATGGAATTACACCCTCTTCTCAAATTCCTCTTTCCAAAAGTTCACGTATTCTAACCATTGTATTAAAGACTTAATATTTTCTATGTTTATAATTGCATATACAAATGACTCCTTAGAATTTCATAATTTCAACAAAATGCTAGTATATATATATATATATATATATTGTTGAAAATTTCATGTTCAAATACAATCAAGATTCTGAGAATCAGTTAATTTTGCAAATATTTAGAGACTTTGTGAACATAGATATTAACAAGATATTTAATCTAGATAAGAAATCATTCCCCAAATTATTGGAATTCTTAATAAATAATAATGCAATGAAAAATAAATCATATTTCTCACAAATTTATAAAATTCTTAAATTAGATTTCACATATTTAGATAATTCCTATTGGGAGTACGCTTCAAAAATTAGTAATGAATACTTCTCTGAAGAATAAAAGAAAATGAAATTAAAATCTACAGATAAAACTACATCTGTATTATACTGAAGATTTTTTACTTGGAAATTTTTAAACAGAGCTTTTGTCACTCCTAACAAAATTACTATTATGTATAAATCAAATAGAATTAAATGCTGGAGATATGATTCTTAAATAATAGCTTATTGGATGTATATGGAATATGAATGTGAAGCCATCTCCTCTTTTTGGAAAGAAATTAATAACTTCATTCAAGCTCTATGATCAGATAGATATAATATTTCTAAATCTTTAGTTTTATTTAATGCCCCAATTCCCGAGATAATTCCAAAAATCCAAGTGCTTCTTCTTTGTTCTATTCCTGCTATAGCCAGAAAAGCAATTACTAAAAATTGTAAAAGTAAAGTTAACCCCCTCTAGTGTTGAATTTATTCGTATGGCAACAATTGTTTGCAGTACTGAATTGCATACTATAAAGATGAGAAATTCTAATATTGCACATTCATATAAACCTTGGCTTAAACTTAAAGATTTGCTTGAAAAATATTAATTGTTGTTGATATGTCTAACTTTGATATATTGATCAGCTGTGGACCTATGTAGATAGCTATTTGTTTGTTTTATAATTGATTTGTTTATTTATTGTTTTAAAACCAAATAAAAAAAGTAAAAAAAAAAAAAAAACAGGCAATGAAAGAACCCATTGCCACTGTGAAACAGGAAGAGCTGACTGATTCAGAGAGAGGGATAAGGCAAAATGTTCAGGTGTCCAGGGTAAGAAATATATATAAAAAGGATTTTGTATTGAAGGTTTAGAGTCTAAACAATGCATGATCACATGGATGAATGAGATGAAAGCCTTTCTGAACTTGTCACTAGAAGGCAGAGAAACAGAAGACCTGGTAAAAAGGTATGTAACAGTGTTGGGAGCTGGGGAATTTGGGATGGTACTAGGAACCCATGTGGAAGTTTCTATTGGATCCAGCACAAGAAGAGAGCTCAATGGGTATAATATCTATGACACAGTGTCTGCATGTGCTGTATTGAATAACATAATTTATTCAGGAACTTTGAGATGTAAAATATAGATAGTTATACAATCAACCTCAAGTACAGGAATAAGTAACAGATGATGGAGATGGTAAAAGAACATTGACTGTGGGAGATGGAGCATTAGGTGATACAGTGTCTGATTGCATGTTAGATGCAGGAGAGGGAGCGTGCAGGTATAACTACGTTAACTGGTATGTGGCAGGAGACAATCAGGCCACTGTCATCAATGAAAATGAGGGTTTTGATCAGTAGGCTGCAATATGTAGGTAAGGTGAAATACAAAGGGCATATGATACAAATATTAATGTTTGAAGTCAGATTTCCTTGAAGGAAATATTGCTGAATAAAAGTAGTAAGAATGTGAATAATCATGGAAATAAGATAAAACAAAAAAAGATGAAATAATGCTTGTCTGGACTACCAAATATTGGTGAGAGTGTTGAGGGTAAGCAGGAACACTCAAGTTGAAAAACCTTCAGTGAACAGCCATGCTTTGTTCCCAATATGATCAAGTCAGAGTGCGACAGAATATTAAAGTAAACGTATCAATCTATGAAATATAATGAAAATCAAAATAAGTTAACAGATAATTCAGATGACTGAAAATAATTTATTAAGGTGGATCTAATACAAATTAATATACTAATAGAGAAAGATGAGGATGGATAGAAAGATTAAAAACAATAGTGACTGACAGAGAAACAGAGGGGCAGACAGAGAAAGAGCAAAGTTTGCACAATATATAAAAGCATGGTGGGCACTGGAAACAAAAGCATTTTCAGCAGAGCAAGCTATGGAAAGAATGGGGCCCACCACTGTGAAGAAGTAATTAGTTAAAATGGAATTTTAGTCTAAACAACGAAACATGTTTGCTTTGCTTCTTTATAAGACCTCAGCAGAAGTCCCTGAAACTGATTATCTTTCCTGTGAGGCAGCATAAACCATGGAAACAGAGAGGCTGAAAGCCAAAAGCTCTCTTGAGAGGAAGGGGCTCAGTACACAGAGCATCACATCACAGTGTTTTATGAAAAATGTCATAAGACAGTGTAGGGGGAGTGGTGATATAATACATATTTGTTAACCAGGTAGGCTCACTAGAGCAGTGTCAGATTAAGTGACTTGCTCAGGGTCACACAGTATTCAAAGGAGGGCCAAGGGAATCAAACCCTGTACCACAGGAACTAAGGCTCACAAACTTAATCTCTGCACCAAACATTTGGTCTGACATTGACCTAAAAAGTGCAGAAAATGTGTGACTGAAGAGCATTGCAAATAGTGATGACCGTGTGACATTGCATTGTCATCATCAACCACCTTCTTGCCATTTTCTACATAAATTCTGGCTGTCATACTAACTGTCACCATCTATCTCAATTTAGTGCCACACTTCTGGCTTCTTCGACACTCCTGCCTGACAGTCGCAGATCTTCTCTCACACAATCCATCCACCTCTTTGCTGAATGTCCTAGTTTCCTCTTAGCTTCATCATTTCTGTCCCAAATCTTCTTCACCAGATTGTATTCTGCTTTTATGCACATGTGCCTGACCCACCATCATCTGTTCTCTTTGATTGTTCCTGCAAATGGAGCTGCTTTGCCTTCTGCTCTTATGTCCTTATTTTTTCATCTGTCTCACAGTGTGCATCATACCACCCTTCTCAGGCACTTAATTTTCATCACCTCTATCTTTATCATCTGATCTGCCTTTACTGCCCAGGTTTCTGTACCACACAGTAGTACTGGTCACACCATTGCTTTGTACACCTTACTTTTTAGCTTCTTTGGCATTCTTCTGTCATACATTATAGCTGACACTCTATGCCAGTTGGCTGCAGCCCCTCTAATTCTAGCTTTGATCTTTTCATTCAGACTTCCCTTCTCCTCAACCACTCCTCCCAGATACTTGACGCTGTTAACCTGTTCCACTATCTTCCCTTCTTTCTCACTTCTTAGCTATGTCTGATTTCCCCAATTTGCTGCCATTACCACTGTCTTATCTGTACTTAGTTTCATCCCATGGGCCTTCAGTTTTGCATTCCATTCCTCTATCCTTTGCTGAAGTTCTTGCTCATAGTCTGCCTGTAATACCACATCATCTGCATACAGCTGCATTGTTAATATGTCCCCTCTGACCTGTTTGCTAATGTAGTTCATCACCATTATGAACAGCAGTGGGGTCAGAGCTGAGCCCTGGTCCACACCCACTCCCACTGGAAACCCCTCTGTGAGACCAAACACTGTTCATATTTGAGTCATTGGGTCCTTGCACTAATTCTACCAATGTTTCTGGGACTTTGAACCATGGCAATACTGCCCAGATCAGCTTTCTTAGGACCTTGTCACATGCTTTCTCCAAGTTTAGGAATGCCCATTTGGACTCTTTCCTCATCTCTATCTTTGTCTTTGCTGTCAGTCTCACTGCAAACTTTGGGTTAATTGTGCTGTATCCAGACCTGAACTTGAACTGCTCTCCTCCCATCTTACTTTCTACTACTCTGCATATCTATTTATCAAGCACCATCTCCGGAACTGTCATGCAATGTGACAGGAGTTTGATACCTCTGTACTGCCATAGTTGTGGATGTCCCCTTTGTCATGAGTATGCTTATTTTCCAGTCATCGCAGATACGCCTTTCTCTCCACACTGCTATGAGTACCCTCAGGAGCCATTTCTCCCGTATCTCACCCAGCATTTTTACCTTATTCTGCTGTGACCTCATCTGATCCTGCTGCTTTCCCTGACATCATTTTCCTTATTGCTATTCTTACTTCTTTTAGGGTGGGCTCATCCTCTTCTCTCGTTGTAGGCCGTGTCTGGGGCAGTAGAACTTCTGTGAGTTTTTCTTCATTCAGAAGTTGCTGGAAATACTCCTTTCATCTGCCTTTGATGTCCTGTGGACTGCTGAGCAAGTTGTTTCTGGCATTCCTTATGAAGGGTGACAGACTATCTTCTTTATCTTTCTGTCTTTGTCTTGCAACCTGATACAGTTTCTTTGTGCCACCTACTGAGTCACTTTCCAGAAGCTGGTAGAGTATCTCTGATGCCCTCTTCTTTGCTATTGCAACTCCTTTCTTAGCTGCGTTGTTAGCCAATCAGTATTCCTTCCAAGCCTGATCCATCTTTTCTATCTCCCACTTTTTCCTGTTCTCCTTCTTTCTTTCGACAACTTCCTGCACTTCTGCATTCCACCACCAGTTTTCATTATGTACCTTATTTCCATACCTAACTCAGCCACATATCTGTTCTGTTGTTCCCACACATGCTGTTTTGAGGCGCTGTCATTCTCCTTCAACTCCACCTATTCTTCCACTTCTTGGGGTGCTATAGCCCTGAGTAATTCCTTAACTGTTGTACTTTCTCTCCACTCAACTTCCAGGTCTTTAGTCTGGTCTCTGTTGACCTTAGAGTCTTCTCTGACTGTTGCTTGCAGCTGATTGTGGCAACCAGTGGCATAAGCTGTAGGCTGACTGTTTCACTGGGGATGACTTTGCTATCACTGATTCTATTCTAGTGCCCTTTCCTTACTAGGAGGAAATCTACCTGAGCTGCATGTTGGCCACTCTTGTATCTGATCTTGTGACTGTCTCTCTTTCTGAACCATGTGCTGGCTACTTTCAAGCCATTTGCCAGATAGAAGTCTCGAATGGCCTCTCCTTCTTTATTCCTGCTGCCACATCCATGTGGCTCCATCAGTGCTCATATCATGTTCTATCTGTCCTGATATGTGCATGCAAGTCACCCATTATCAGCGCCAGTTCATGTTATCCTGCTTTATCTATTAGGTCCTGTAACTGTTGCATGAATGCACTCTTCTTCTCACTATCACAGCCTTGCTGTGCGGCATAGGCTGAGCTTATGAATACTGCCCTATTGTTAGCCTGGAGTCTGATTGCCATGAGTCTGTCACTAATTCTGATAATATCCCTGACTGCCTTCTGAAGCGTCTGTCTCACCAAAATTCCCACACCATTTCTAGCCATTTCTCCTACCAGCCTGATTGACATGGGTATCCTGAGGCAGTGTAGCAACTGCCTCATGGACACTGACAACCCTCTACTCCTAAATCACCCAAGTACAATTTGTTGAGAGGTGCATCTACACTAAGAATCTGGAATCCTTGCTCTCTCATACACAGAACAGTAGCACTGAAAAGGTTGTCATCTCACATACTACACCTCCTACACAAACCATGCACTCAACACATAAACCATCATATGCGGAGGTACTCACCAGAAAGCAACCTAAACACCAGACACCTTCCACCAAGAACACTGCATCAATGGGTCTAGACAATATCCCAGGATACCTTCTAAATAGCATGAAACATGACCTATCAAGGCCTCTGGAATTACTTTTAACTGTAGGATCCAAACAGAGTTTGTGCCTCATGAATGGAGAAAGGCAACAGTTATCCCTCTGCACAAAAGTGGGTCAACTAAAAACCCTGGAAACTACAGACCCACAAGTCTCACTTGTCTTATATGTAAAGCCATGGAAAGAATTATCATGGAGATGATCAACAGAGATAAAGTAAACCTGCAGACATTGGATCCAACCCAGTTTATTTTCATCAAGGGCAGATCATGCCTATTCAACCTGATGGACTTTTTTGAGAAAGTCACCAAAGCAATGCATGACGGCAAAATTGTTCACACTGCCTACCTTGACCTGGCCAAGGCATTTGACACAAAACTCCACTCGAGCATTGTTGGCAAACTCAAAAGGTTAAGTACAAACCCATATATCACCCAGTGGATAGCCAACTGGGTCACAAACAGGATCCAGAAATAGAATTGCGTAGTCCACCTCTACAAAGAGGCCAGTCACAAGTGGAGTCCCTCAGGAATCAATCCTTGGACCGCTCCTTTTTGGCATTTACTTCTCAGAAGTCAAGGCCAATGTCAGTGGTCTCTGGCTGAAAAAAATTGAAGATGATTGCAAATTAGGAGCTGAAATTAAATTTTGCACTTACACAAATGTTATCCAGGAGGGGCTGACACAGACAACCAGCTGGTGTCAGATGCATGGACTAAAACTAAATGCCAAGAAATGCATAATAGTATCCTTTGGGAAGTCATCCATCCCTGGTAACTATCATATTGACAACACACCCCTTAGAGTTGATCCGGTAGTCAGGGACTTAGGGACTCACATAAATAGTAATCTAGTTTTTGACCATCATGTGTTTGAGTGGTGAGGAAATCATGCTATGTTGCACAACTTATAAACAAAGGTATGGCATCTAAGTCCAAGGAAGTCATTGTTCCACTTTATTTGGCATTCATCAGACCTATCATTGAGGTCAGTGCCCCCATTGGTATGTACCTAACCAGGCATATCCAACAACTGGAATCTCCACAGAGGTTTCTCACTAAAAGAATACAGGGCATAAATAAAGTATCCTATGCAGACTACCTCAAGGCCTTATCCCTATATTCTGTCTCCTACAGGCTTTTGAGGGGAAATCAATGCCTGGCATACAGGATATTGTCAGACCCCATTCTGATGGACGTCCTGCATATCCACAAAACAAACAGCACCAGAATTACCCAGTCTAAAGACTTAAATCTTGCCTGTAATATGAATAGGATCTGCTAGAGAAATAGGTATGTATCCCAGAGACTACCATGTCTATGGAACAGGCTCCCCATCCATGTGAAGCAGAGGTCCTCCCTAACCCAGTTCAAGTGCAGTTTGGACAATTGGATGGGAAACCATAAATTCATCCTGGTTTGGCACCTATGTCTCTAATGGACACAGGTAACCTGTAAATGGTTAATCTCCTAGGCCCATGCTAACACTTATCAAGGGTATCAGAACTTGTCAGAGATTTGAGATACATGGCTAGGCTTAAAAAGGCCCTTGTGGTTGTTAGCCTAGTAAACATCTTTGAACCTATAAACCTATGAATACAAATATGCTACACCTAATATAGCACCTGCAGCACTCAATGCATATAAAAATACAAGCACCAGTGTCTCACCAAATAAGCCCCTAAGGCAAAGCACATCAAAACCAATTTTTTTAGTCATAGGTGACGCCATTGTGAGACACACAGATGTCCCACTCACCAAGATGGACAAGGCGAAAGTCATGATCAGCTGTCTATTGGGTGCCAGGATCCATCAGATCATACACGCAATCAAGTCTCTCAACAAGTACTGTTATGACTCCATCATAGTTCATGTTGGTGTGAATGACTTGAGGTGTACCTCATTGGACTAAATGAAGAGACACATGATTGAGCTCTTTGATTATGTGTCCCAGGCAGTTATATCCCTAGCCTTGAGCAGCATTCTAACCTCACCTAGGATGATACCACAATAGAAACAAAAAATGATTGACTTCAACAACTGGCTAAGTTTCTGGTGTCATTCTAAGGGAATCCAATTCCTGTCAGCCTGGGATGACATGGTTGATAGACCACACTGCTTTTCCAGAGATGATCTTCACCTGTCATCTCTAGGCTTTCAATTACTGGCTAAGGCACTTGACTTCCTCATAGTGTCTTTTTTAGACATGGTCTCAAGAACAACATTTCTTACATGAAAATATCATTCACAAATAAATGTCATGCTGCTAAACACTAGGAGTCTAAATCAGAAGCTGCACTCTCTGAAAGCACTCCTCTCTCTGGAGGATATTGACATTTATGCAGTCACAGAAACTTGGTTCAGGGCCACAGAGAGTACCCCGGCATTGCAAGGCTACAATGCCTTCCACACTTTCAGACTCCAAAATAAACCAGTGAGAATCAAAGGAGGAGGAGTATCTATCTTCATCAAAGATAAATAACCTCTAGACTGGTTAGACAGGAAAACTCCATGGAGTTACTCCAAGTTCAACTAACTGTGGGTAAGAGCCCCCCTTCAAGTCATCTTTAGGCCTCCTTCAATGAACCAAGATACCCACACTACTTATTTGGATCTAATTGAGTCAATCAAATTCCAACCAAACACTCTGGTCATGAGCGATTTTAACTACCCCTCCATAGACTGGGAACTTTATATGAGTACCAACATGCTCGCACAAAGATTCCTGGACTTTGTTAACACTAATGCCCTGGAACAAATAGTAGGCAACCCCACAAAGGGTTCAAATATTTTTGACCTGGTCCTCATCAACATGGGTGACTGTTGCATCAACAGACATATAGAACCCTCACTGATTAAATTTTATCACAAATCAGTCACATTTGAAGTAGCTATAACACCTGAACCCCTCTTAGGTGAAATCAGGCTAAAACATTTCACTAAAGCTAATTATACCCTCCTAATGCATGGCATAAATAATTTACAAGCTCCTGTTCCCACAGATGGAATGGACAATTATGCTAAGTTATACACAAATGCCCTGTACAAACACTTACGCACCTGTACCTGATAGGATCAAAACAAGATCCTCAAGAAAAAACAAGCCTCTCTAGTGGACATCTAGCATTAATAAGTTATACAACAAGAGGAAAAGGTTGCTGTCTAAAAATAAAAAAGAGAGGTTGCCAGCACTGGAAGAACACCCTCCACTGCTTCAACAAACAAATAAGACAATTTTTAAAATCCTCTAAGGGCAACATTGAAAAAATATAGCAACCATAGCTAAAGATAACCAAAAGGTATTCTTCTGCTATATCTGTAAACTAAAAGGCAGGACCCAGATGTGTGCTGAACTAGCTGTGGATGGCATTACACACACTGATTCTGAAAAAATAGCTAACCTATTAGCCGACGGATTTGGTGAATATTTCACCCTCCTGTCCCCTCCAAACATTCCACACAGCATTCCCTCTACATCTCCCCAACCTTGCAACTCCAAAAAGCAAGCCATTAGTGTTCTCTCCAGGGCCAAAAACACAGCCTCTGTGGGACTGGATGGCATTCCAGGTTGCATTTTAAATGGTCTAAAACATGATTTCGCAACTCCATTAGGTACTCTCTTGAACCACAGCCTGAATGCTGGTTTTGTCCCTGTTGAATGGAAAACAGAAACTGTCATCCCCCTTCATAAAGGGGGTACAGCAACAGACTCTGTGAACTACAGACTCATAAGCTCAACCAGCCTTATCTGTAAGGCCATGGAACGAATTATCACTGACCATATAAATAAGGATATAGGTGATCTCCAAACCCTTGATCTGACACTGTTTGGTTTGTCAAAGGCAAGTCATGCTTGCTAAACCTGGTGGACTTCATTGAAAACATCATCAGAGCCACTGGTGATGGCAAATCTGTGCATACAGCCAACCTTGACTTAGCCAAGGTCTTCAGCACAATCCCCCATTTGGGCATCATTGATAAACTCTCCCAGTTGAATATCAACCTTTAATGTCATCTGGTGAGTTGCTAACTGGCTCACCAAAAGATCACATTCAGTCAAAGTTGGGGACTTTATTTCAACCAGAAGACCTGTCACCAGTGGGTTTCCACAGGCATCAGTGCTGGACCCCCTATTGTTTGGAATATACTTCTCAGAAGTTCAGGCCAAAACAGAGTGGGTGTGGCTGACTAAGTTTGCTGATGACTGCAAATTAGGTGCAATTGTTGAATCCCAAAACAATGTCAATATCCTTCAAGAGGGACTTACACAAACCAATGATTGGTGCCAAAGCCATGGACTCAAACTCTGTGCTAAAAATGCATTATCATCTCCTTAGGTAAAAACAATATCCCTGCAGACTATCATATAATTAATACTACCCTAAGTAACAAATCAATAGTGAGAGACTTGGGAACATAGGTTGACTGTAGCCTAAACTTTGACCACCATGTGTCTACTGGGTCTGTATCACAACATCGAAAGGAACAAATCTCAAAAGGCATAAATATTGAAATTGCCATTCATTGAAATCACTTTTGTGGGGGGCTGCACCCCCCACACCCCCCGCCAATTATGTATACCTACTGCAAGATCACACTACAGTGAGGAAAGGGCAAAATCCCGATCTTCACTGTACCACAATCTCACAAAAAACAGATCGATGAACAGCAATTTTGATTTTTAAGCCGTTCGAGATTCGTTCCTTTGTTATGATATGAACCTGTGTCTACTGTGGTAATGAAGGCATTCTATATTGCACACCTCATTAGCAAAGGCATTGCTTCAAGAGTGAAAAGATCATAACACCCCTGTACTCAACCCTCATCAGGCCAATAGTTGAGTTCAGTGCACCCTTTGGTATGTACCTTGCAGCAACTTGAGAGACCTCAGAGATTTCTAACCAAGAAAATTCAGGGTCTCCAGCATGTCATAGATTGACAGACTGAAATTACTGTCACTGTAGTGTACAGACTACTTACATGAGACTTGTACCTGGCCTCCAGGGCAATCTCAGATCCAAGCCTAATAGAAATGCTGCACATCTGCAAGTCAAATGGGACAAGGGTGACCCATTCCAGGGACCTTAACCTGGCCTGCAACATAAATAGGACCTGCTGGAGAGACAGATATGTCTCTTGGAGGTTGTCAGTGCTCTGGAATAAGCTACCAGTTCATATCATACAAAGCCCCTCTATGACCCTGTTTAAGCATGACCTAGTTGACTGGATGGAAAACTCTAACTTTCTGCTGGGAATTTCGCCTATGGCCCTCTTAGATATAGGCAGTTGTTGCTAACTAAGCTCTTGACTTTAGGCAAGATCCTTTATGTTGGGTTTCTCTAGTATTATATTGGGTACACACAGCTAGGCTTATAAAGACCTTCAGGTCAATAGCCCAGTAACCATCTATGAACCTATGAACCTAAATACCCATGCCCATTTGGTGACATTGTTCAACATGACCGTATCATCTAGTGCCATATTTTACACCATCAAGTGGCCAGCCCTGACATGACATACAGTCTGTGATCCATTTTCTCCTATTTTGAGGATACTGCGCACCACAGTAGATGTCCAAAGTGGTTATTCTATTCAGCTCTTCCCCCTATATGTACACACACACACACACACACACACACACACACACACACACACACACACACACACACACACACACTCAACTTCACCACCCCATACACTCAATTGGACTCAAGGACACAATCACCCAGTCTCTCACATACACACACACACACACACACACACACACACACACACACACACACACTCGCCTTTTCCAGCTTAACTCCCCTACTACTATGATAACCCAGGTAGACGTATACACACACGCATACACGCAGCCATTTTACTTCATACCCCTATAGAAATCAATGAGTAACCTCATCCTTTTGACCAAGTTACATTTCTTTACCAGCTGTGGTAATTTATGCTTTCAAGCGATTCTCTGAATCATGCGGCAGTGTAAATCGGTAGCTGTAGGCATTTCCAGGGGAAAACACATTTGCTGCTCCCTTGGATTGACCTATTACACTTTACCCCAGCCATCTGGAATCAGAAAAACTTAACACTCACAGTAATCCTTTCTGAATTCCAGCATACAATTTTTCATTGGTCTGTTGGTTTGGCTATTTCCTAAACATTTGGAAGTTGTTAGCATCCTCCAGCACTTGCACTTCCCTATTCCTGCTGTATATCATAAGGTCATACCAGGATACTAGTTTAATAACCCTAAAGGGCCTTTTTAAGCCTAGCCATGATTCCCAGAAATAGTAGAGAGGTATTGGTCCCATATGTTATGTGGGGGATATATAAATTTGGACATGGGTGTTCCAGCATTTACAAGCTTCCTCTTTCTAACAAAGACAAAGGTGCCAAACAAGGGATACATTTTCAATATCCACTTCAACTGATCCAAGTTTCTCTAGAATAATTGTAAGCATTTTGATTTCAATTTTAGAAAAAAAATAGGTTGAATAACTAACCAGTTTTATTTCAGAGAAAATGAATGACTAGACAAGAGGAAAAAAAAGACCAAAAACACAGAAGAAGTGTACATTTTGAAAGCTCCCCCTGCACCCCCACATCCTCTGAACTTATGTACACCAACTCCAACACTGCCATACCTGAAAGAATATTGCAAGAAGTGGTCAGACTTAGTATATGTACTGTAAGTCCATTCTTTCAGCCATTTAGCCTGCTTATTTCAGGACTTGATCTAGGATGCCCCAACATTTCAAATAGTTGCTGCATTTTTTACTGCTGGATTACAAATTCTTATTTATGGTAATGTAAACATACTAAGTTGGTTAACCCCTATAGATAAGTCATGGATAGCTTGCACAGGAAGACTGACGTTGGTGATCAATATGGTGGTGTTAAATGAAATTGCTTTCACTGAATATGAATGGACTGACCAATCAAGATAATGGCCATATGACATATTTAATGTAATTGTCACTTTGATACTGGTTCTACAGAAGATGTCTTTTCACAAGGAAGAGAATAGTGTTAATTAGGAGGGTATTATCTAGGTATGTGCCTGTCACCTTGCCAGTGCAGTGAAGAAGACTGATTCTTCTCATATCAGGAATGTACCCATCAATCATTAAAGAAATGATAACAAATGAAAACAAGAGTTTTGGGAGGAATCAAGCATCATCTTTAGTGTGCACTTCCCACCAGGTACCTCACAAGATTTTAATTATAAACTGAAGCAACAATCTGCTTTCTGGGAAGGCTTTAGTGTAATATATGATGAAATGGATAATGCTGACAAGTTCTAGCAATGTATCAGGTGACCCTAAGCTTGAATACTTTCCAAGTCTGGGGAGATATGAAGAGGTTTATACTTGAATTATGGAACCATAATGATTCTATATCAGAATATGGGCCTTCTCAATAGAGCTATCATTTTAAATATATAGAAGGAATTCTGGGACTGATTACATATATTTTTGTATTTGGTAGCCAGAATTATTACACACCCCCATTGTTATTTCAGATCATGCTTCTTTAGGATGTCATTTGTGGGCAATTATGCCTTTTCATTCAGAGTGACATTACAACTTTCCAGTTTATTATTTAAAAATAGATGGGCTGATTAGTCTTTATACTTAAATGAAGAAATTTTGGATTTTTGTAAGGTTAGAACATTAAAAATGACAAAAATATCAATATAATTAAAATTCTTTAAGTACTACAGTTTGAAAAAAAGATTTCATACTTCTTATTTTTCATATCAGTAGCTTTTGATCAGTGTCTTCACCCAGTGGATATAAAATGTTAATATGCGCACATTTAGTGCCATTGAACTCAGTGCTTTAAAAATATTTCCATAGAATTCGATTTTGAGTCTGTGCTTACTTTAACTTCAATATTTTATTTATTCATTTTCAGCATCACTTTCCAATATACTGAAATATATTCTGGTCCCAGTACTTCATTTACATTTTTAACCATTACCATATTAAGTTTTTTCACCTTAATAGTATCTACCAGAACTGTTTTTCTGCACTTCTCCTTTAATTACTTTTTATTTAACAATATGCAAAATATGTTGAAAGCAATTTTTCTTTTTTATATCGTACAAAATGCTCTTTTCACACAGATATTTTAGAAAATATATTAAAAGCTGGACAGCAGTTCCCTTTCTGCTTATAGCCACCTACACAAGGCTTAAATTTCAGTTGCACAAGCTTTTCTCTGTTCTTTATCACTGTCACTATACAGCCCTTCATGCTTCTACTTTTCTTATCTATTAATGCTACAACACAACTTGACTATATTTCTCCCTTTTTACTTTTTATATAACTTACATTTTTTTCTTAACCTCATCAATCTTCTCTGTTAATTGTTATTTTTTAAGTAATGTTGATGTTACTAATGACTGAAACTCACAAAATTCATTGTCTTTCATTCTGTTTTTTTTTTTCAGGTCATTAACATAACATTAACAGTATTCATTGGAACCTGTGCTCTTGTAAAGAACAAACTTCTCTGCAAAATTCTCTGTAACTAGTCTTTGCACTCTAAGGACCTTTTACTAAGCTGGCCACTGGCATTTATTACTTGACCAGTAGACTATAACGCATATGCTAGTCCTTTAGTCTCAGGAAATGACAGACAACCTGTTTTCCTCACATCTCTTTTTTAATTGCTTTGATCTGGATATAAACTTATTGCTTTCATTTATAAATTGACCTGAGAGTGGGAAGCCCACTACAATCACCCAACCCTACCTCCAATTCCAGCCAACCCTGTCTTACTCTAATGTTATACTTCTTACACTTATTTCACTTGTGACTATTACTCCAAAACCCTCCCCAACTGACATTACTACTTCTACACATACATTTCTGTTTCTTGTTTCCTACCTCCCGATCTGTATTTAATTTTTAGCCCCATTCCTAACTATTTTTCTCCCCCCATACAGCTTTGTACAATATCCATTTATAATTACAGCCCTCCCAAATAGTACCTATCTATTCCACATTGTATCTTTTTCTTTTCCCAAATAAACCCTGATTTCTTCTTATTTTGACTATGCCTTAATACTCTAGCTTTTAATAACTCTCTATTCCTTACATTCTGGAGAAGATAACAGAATAACCTACTTTTCTTCTTTTATAGAGAATACTTCTCTCCTTACCTATCCTCTTCCAGCTCTCAGAATAGACCATCAGTAAATTTCCTACCACTGCAACTTCTTGTTTCCTTCTTCAGTGCTATTTCCTTCCTGACATCTACAAAATACAGATACCTGTACTTAATTATGCCACTCTTCAGCTTATCCTGTATTCTTCTCCTCCTACTGTGCAATTTTTCATCCTACCATGACTCAATATCTCACAACATCTCTCCAACTCTGTCTCAACTATACTTCCCCTTTACACTCTCCATACATTGCACCAAATCTATTTAATATTGCCCCTCACAATTATTCCAAATGTAGGCTGATTAATTGCACTTCAGCTCAAACAACAACAAAATTAAGTGCAAGAATCCTCTCCAAAAACAAGTATGCATAATTCTCCATTATATTAAAATCCTTCTAGGAGGAGATACACACCCTAATCCTGGCCCCACATATCACAGTGAACACAAAGATAATTCTCTCCCACACACTTCTCTAACCCAACAACAGCTAATCCCCAACCCTGGTGATCTAATTTTTGCTGCAATAAATCTTAGACGTATAAGAAATAAAATTACTGAACTACATGCCTGGATCACCCAACATAAGCCTGATGTTCTCCCTGTAACTGAAACTTTACTTAAACCGAGCATAAACAACTCCCAGGTTATACCTCCTGGCTATAATATCATCTGTAATGACTGTATAAAGAGGAAAGGTGGCGGTATTGATTTAATATTTACTAGTACCTACCACATTTCCCATTACAACAAGTCAATACCAAAATTCAGTTCAGCAGAGCTTCTTATTGCCTTTCACAAAATAAACAATTATAAACAAATATGTATTACTGTCCTTTACATCCCCCCTGGTGACAATACAGCTATACTATAAGACATCCTAAACTGGATATCCATCACATTTCCACTAGAAAAAATATTACTAGGTTATGTGAATGTCAGTTGGTTGAACATAAACTCTAACCACCCTATTTCTAGCATGAACTTATATGGTTTCACAGAAATAATTAATAGACCCACACATTGTAGCAAGATGGCAAATGTTCTATTAGACTGGATCCTGTTATCAGACCTAGCAAATATTTCACCACAGGTACATTGCCAGACTCTGTCAGTGATCATCTCCCATTTTATACAACTAGACAACACATACATCCAGTTAAATGGCATATTTATAAAAGAACATGTATCCTTTCCAAATTTAGGCCAGAAATGTTCATACTAGACTATCATCAATTAAGTGGAACTTCCTAAAAATACTCCCCTTAGATGATACTGTAATTAAATTCAATGCACCCTTTCTAAATACCCTAAATAGTCTTGCACCTCCTAGAAGGAAGAGACTGAAAACAAATAATGCAATTTGGCTGTCCAAGAAGAGTAGAATGCTAATGCAGGATAAACAAAAAGCATGGAAAGAATGGAAAAAATATAAAACCCCATAATATCTTGAAAACTTCAGAATGCTTCGCAATCGGACTAAAAAGAAAATAAATAAAGACAAAAAAAAACTATACTATAATAACTTTCAGAATAATACTAAACACAACCCTGAAAATGTAAACATCCATTAAAGAAATATTACATCCTGGCCAAAAACTCAATCAAAACCCCTCTCCAGATAACTCACCACTGAAAACTGCAATACAGTCCAACTCTTATTTTATAGATAGTATAGCATCTCTAACCAAAGATTCTTCAGTAACTAATCCCAACCTTGCCCAACAGCCACATATTACCACATCCAATTTTGCCTTTAAACCTGTGCCCACATCCTATATAAAACTACTCTTAAACAAACATAAACCATGTTCTTCTTCGGCTGATGACCTTCCAAGTGAGTACCTAAAGAAAGCAACCAATATGATTGCCTATCCTGTCTCATTCCTTATAAATAGATCAATCTAGGAATCACATATTCCCTCTCTGTGGAAAAAGTCACACATTATCCCTTTGTACAAAGGAGGAAACTCAACAGACATTAATAACTTTAAACCTATAGCAGTCATATCTCTCCTCATCAAAGTACTTTAAAAATGTATTCCAAAACAACTGCTGAACTCTCTCCTGCAGGAAGAACATTCCCTACACAACATGGCTTCCATCCTTCCCACATTACTAGCACTGCCATTCTAGCCTATATAGATAATGTCAATAAAGCTAGAGATAATGGCAAACTAGACTCTTCCTTATTCATAGACTTGTCTAAAATCTTTAACACAGTTTGTCACAAGCAAACTTCTACTTCAAATGTCCTCACTAGGTCTTTCTCAGCCCACCCTTCTGTTTTTCAAAGCCTACCTGTCCAATAGGTATCAGTCACCAAAATAGCTCTCCATGCTTTCGCCTTACTTCCCAGTCACCATCAGTGTACCACAAGGCTCTCTCCTTAGTCCCTTCCTCTTTAACATTTTCATTAACACCCTCTATACCTCCACATAACAGACCCCCCTAATACAATACACAGATGATTCCACTCTAATTTGCACATCTGACAATATGGTGCACCTCTAAAACATTACTCAGGAAGTTTTAACATCCACTGAAATATGGTTTCATAACTCACAGCTCATACGCAACCCAAAAAAATACAAACTATCACTTTTCCCCCAAATCCCTCTCTCATGAAAAAGCAAAATTTAAAGTCCTCTATCTTGATAATATAATCATTGAAGTCACTTCTCATAGCAAACAATTGTGTTTGATAGTGGCTGATAATCTTACATTTGACCTGCAAATACAAAATCACATAAGAAAAACTCATCAAAAATTAAGGATGCTTTACAGAACCAAAAACTTTCTCACTGTCACAAGTAAAACTACACTTATCACTATTTATCTCCTTCCCACTCTTCTTTATGGTGCTCCCATCCTTACTAACGTTCAGACTTCACAAAAATGAACATTTGAACAATGCTATAACAAAGTTGCTAAATTTGCAGCACATAGCCCTTTCAGAATCCATCACTGTATAGCACTGAAAAGCCTAAATTGGTTAGAACTGTTGCATCAACTAACATATACACAACTTCTTACCACCTATAAAATTAGCCACCATCCATCTGCCTGTCCAGAACTAAAGGACATTCTACACAACTATGTTCCCGGTTGGTCATTGTGATCCAGTGACCAAAAATTCCTGTCTGTCTACAGACCTAACAAATCTGCTGCTGGGCACTGTCTGTCCTCATACAAGACTGCTAAGGCCCGGAACTCTTTACCTATATCCATCAGGTCTATACCTTCCCTCCCATTTTTCAAAATCACTCTGAAAGACTTTCTAGCTAAAATCTGGCTCTGTTGTTGCTCAAAACCAGGATAGCTATATCTCTAAATGTGAACAAGTACCTTATCATTCCTTATACTTCCTTACTCTCCCTTCTTCACTTACTTCCTTACTGCTGTCAAATTCTTTTCCCTGACTTTCTCTCTAAATATACTATAATCCTGTTTCTCCCCTTACTTCATATTGCAGATCTTGTTTATATTAGACTAACTTATCTTTCATATTTCTACAAACTGTCTAAAATTTCTCTAAATATTAAATGATGGTCATATACCTTGTATCGATTCTTAACCAATGTTTTAATATTATGTCTAATCTCTTATAATTATATGAACTGCAGATGTTTTTGTTTTATTTTTGAAGACTGAATAATTATTGTTCTTAAAATGTTTTGTAATAATTTGGAGCTTTTATCCCCAGGCCTCAGCTGAAAATGAGCTTCTACCCAGTCGGACTTTCCCAGTAATCAAATGTCAATAAATAAATAAATTGTGAACAAATGGTATAGTCTTTTTAGGCTTACAATAATGCCAGGACTTCTTACTGCTGCTAGTTTGTCTTTCTCCTCTTTAAGAAAAGTAGAATAGCAAAATATAGTTAAATATTAAATATTAAATATTGTTTCACAGTGGCATGTAATAGAGGAGAGCACTGACCTTTTCAGGACTCTCACCTATCCACTTACAGTGAGGTATAAATTAATATATCAGTCAAAATTTTCCAAGATTTTAACTAAATTTATTTGAAATTAATGAATTTCTAGTGGCTATAGTTGCCCATTTTTCACTGTAAATCATACTTTTCTTCTCCCTAATGCATAATCTCCTACAAACAAACATATTAGTTCATTTCTGCAGCTACAGTTCTCCAGAGCAAAATTATTTCTTCCATTCTGTAGATATAGTTCCCCAGTTTTGCAAATATTTCTACACTTGTGACACCATGCGGGGTCTAGTTGACAAGAAATAGCAAAAAGATACTGAAGATGTAGTTTAACCTCCATGATGACTTACTTAGACTGTAAAATGGCATGCAACTTCCTGTAGCAAGCTAACTAGCATTTAATGCTATGTGCCCATATATAATGCAGTGCCTTCCCACACTGTAGTCCCAGTGGCCAGCTAGATGACCAGCATTTTTGCTGTAATCAATTACCCACTCTGCCACTCTTCCTTGTATCAACAAACTCAGCTGGTGCCATCTGCCTAACTGTCAGGGCACCACTTTCCACATTAATGGTTTGTGGCTTGATTCATGAGCAAAATGTGGAAGCAGTAAAAGTGTCCCATACACTTAGATATCCATCAGGTGCCTGCCATTTTAGATCTATGCTGTCACTGAATAACTGCCTGGAATGATCTAGTGGCATAATCTAGACTGAGTCACACAGCATTCCACAAAGAATAAGAGTGAGCAGTCATCCCTTAAAATTTGCCTGCAGTTTAAAAAGCACTATGTTGCTGCATATTTGTATATGTGACTGAATAAAGCATTTTTTATAAATTTATAACAACTATCTTAGTATTATCTTACAAAGGCACTCTATGAGCACCTGCAAGAATGCATAGCTCGTGCTATCCCAAGCAAAACCAAGACTCACTCCTCCAAGAAAAGGAAACCAGTCTGGTGGACCCCTGCCATAAACAAGCTATACAATAGAAGGAAGAAACTAGTGCAGAAAAGAGTAAAATCCCAAGAAGGGAAGACATCCCTGATCAGTAGCAGCAAGAAACTACGATCCCTCATAAAATCATCCAAGGCTAGCTTCGAAAAAAAAATTGCCAAGGACTCCAAAGATAACCAGAAAGCGTTCTTTAGCTATGTCAAGAACCTAAGTGGAAACTCTCAGATCTGCTCTGAGGTAGTGCAGAATGGCACAAAATACACTGAACCGACTGATATTGCCAACATTCTAGCAGACAGGTTTAGTGCAAACTTCACCCCCCTCTCACCCCCTAAAGGGCCCATAACCATACCAGAAGAATGTAGTGCCCCGGCAATCACTGACACACTGGTGAAAACAGCCCTATCCAAAGCCAAAAATACAGCTTCAATGTGACCAGACGGTATCCCAGGCTGTGTCTTACACGAGCTCCAAAATGAACTAACCCCTCACCTAAACACACTGTTCAAACTCAACCTCTCTACAGGCTACATACCCATAGAGTGGCGCACAACAACAGTTATCCCACTCCACAAAGGTGGAACCACAACGGACCCTGGGAACTATCACCCTATAAGCCTGACTAGCCTGGACTGCAAGGCTATGGAGCACATCACCATGGAATTCATTAACAGAGACAGTGGGAACCTTCAAACATTGGACCCTACCTAGTTTGGCTTTGTTAAGGGCAGATCATGCCTCCTAAACCTGGTGGACTTTGTTGAGACAGTTACCAAGGCTTTAGATGAAGGAAAGGTGGTCCACACAGCCTACCTAGACCTCGCAAAGGCTTTCAACACTATTCCCAATTCTGGTATTATAGACAAGCTCACCAGACTGAACATAAACCCCTATGTCACGAGATGGGTTGCCATTTGGCTAACGGATAGAACCCACATGGTGAGAGTTGCAGGCTCTAGGTCTGACTGTAAACCAGTTACAAGTGGCATCCCCCAGGGCTCAGTCCTTGGACCCCTCCTGTTCAGTATATACTTCTCAGAGGTACAGGCATGCACAGATGGACTATGGCTGACCAAGTTTGCAGACGACTGCAAACTGGGGGCCATAACTGACTCTCCAGCTGATACAGACATCTCCAGAAGTGTCTCGCTGAGATGGATACCTGGTGTCAAAATCATGGCCTCAAGCTAAATGCCAAAAAGTGCATAGTCATCCCCTTTAAAAAAAACAAAGTACCCGCGAACTACCACATACGTGGTAGTCCCCTAAATACAGAAAATGTAATAAGGGATCTGGGGACCCAAGTAGATAGTAATCTCTCCTTTGATAATCATATTGCCAAGGTGGTTAGAAAATCCTTCTATGTGGCCCACCTAATCACAAAAGGGTTTGCATCTGGAACAAAAGAGGTTATTGTGCCCCTCTACTCACCACTCATCAGACCCATCATAGAGTACAATGCCCCATTTGGGATGTACCTTACCAGACACCTGCAACAGCTGGAAAGACGACAGAAGTACCTCACCAAAAGGATCACTGGCCTCAAACATATGCCCTATGCAGCCCAGCTGAAGAAACTCCAGCTGTACTCGGTTGCATACCGCTTACTCAAAGGTGATCTCTGCCTGACATACAAGGCCATGTCCAACCCAGAATTGATGGACATGCTCCACCTAAAAAAACAAATCCCCAAGAGCCACACACTCTAGGGATCTAAACCTCAACACAATGATAAATAGGATGTGCTGGAGGGATAGATTCCTGTTCCAGAGACTCCCCATGCTTTGGAACAGGATTCCAATCTACATTAGGCAGAGCCCCCTCACTAACACTCTTCAAGAGAAACTTTGACGAGTGGATGGGAAACAGAAAATTTACCCTGGGAAATCACTGCAGTGGCTCTGCTGGACAGAGGCACAGGGAACTAATAGCTCTGCTGGACCAAGGCACAGGGAACTAATCTAAGGGGACAGTGAAAGCCAACACATTCTGGCTAGGCTTATAGATGCCCTCGAGCAGATAGTCTAGTACATACCTATGAACCTATTTATGCACCATCACCCCCACGTTCTAAACACATAGCACCTGGGATGAATTGTGGAGAAACATTCCAAACATCAACACTAAATACTCACATTTTGGGCAGTAAAGGCTTCCTTAGACACAACAATGCACCTTTGATGACTAGAATTGCTTAGTTACCCTCCCAGACTCACAGTATGTTGAAACTGATAGTATGACAAAGCCGTACATTTATGGCATATTCAGCAATGATGGCAATCTATTCATTTTTAATACACTTTTCTCATTCATCTTCTTACTGTATTTTCTATCATTATATTTCATTTCGTGGTGAAAAGGGTATTCAAATAGGCTCATAGGTAGGTACTAGGCTATTGGCCTCAGGGCCTATATAAGCCTAGCTAAAAAGGTACCCTGGCTTTGACTACCCAAGAAAATTATTTTCATGTTCCCCTGTCGAGCAGAGGTGATCCCTGGGGTGAATTTCCTATTTCCCATCCGATCATCAAGATTTTTCTTGAAGAGTGCTAATGAGGAGCTTTGTTTGATATAGATAGGTAGTTTGTTCCATAGTATGAGGAGTCTCTGGGACAGGAATCTATCCCTCCAGCATGTTCTGTTTATTGTGGTGACAAGGTTTAGATCCCTAGAGCGTGTAGCTCAAAGGGATTGGGATTTCTTTAAGTGGAGCATGACCAACAGCTCTGGGTTTGACATAGCTTTGTATGTTAGGCAACAGAGTAAAGCTGGAGTTTTTTGAGATGGTCTGCATAGGGCATCTGTTTGAGGCTGGTAATTCTCTTTGTGAAGTATTTCTGCGACCTTTCCAGTTGTTGTAGATGTCTTGTGAGGTATATACCAAAAGGGCCGTTGTACTCTATAATGGGTCTAAAGAGTGACGAGTAGAGGGGAACAATGACCTCTTTTTTCCTGATGAGAAACCTTTTGTGATGAGGTGTGCCATGTAGAAGGATTTCCTGACTACTGTGGTGATGTGATTATCAAAGGAGAGACTGTGTCCCAAGGTCTTTTATCACACTTTTGGTGTTAAGTAGACTACCACCTATGTGGTAACTCATGGGTACAGAGTTTTTACCAAAGGGGATGATAATGCACTTTTTGGCATTGAGCTTGAGGCCATGGCTTTGACACCAGGCATCTGTCTCAGTGAGGCCCTTTTGTAGGATGACCACATCGTAAGGAGTTTCAATTATGGCTCCTAGTTTGCAGTCATCTTCGAACTTCATTAGCCAAAGACCTTCTGTGTTAGTCTGTACTTCAGAAAAGTAGCTACCAAATAGGAGAGGACTCCGGACTGAACCCTGTGGTACTCCACTTGTCACTGGTCTGAAGTCGGACTTGGAGTCTGCTACTTTCACAGTGTGGGTACTGTCAGTGAGCCAGTTGGTAACCCATCTTGTGACATAGGGATTTATACCTAGTTTAGTCAGTGTATCTATAATTCCAGAGTGGGGGATGGTGTCAAAAGCCTTGGCGAGATCTTGATAGGCTGTGTGAACCACCTTACCCTCGTCTACACCTTTGGTGACTGCTTCAAGGAGGTCTACCAAGTTTAGGAGACATGCTCTGCCTTTTACAAACCCAAACTGGGTGGGGTCCAGAGTTTGAAGACTACCATTGTCTTTGTTTATAAGTTCCATGATGATACGTTCCATGGCCTTGCAGACCAGGCTCATTAGGCTAATGGGATGGTAGTTCCCGGGGTCCGTGGTGGCTCTCCCTTTTTTGCAGTGGGATAACTGTCACTGTGTACCAGTCAGTGGGTTCAAAGCCTGAGGTGAGGCTATGATTGAACATGGTGCTTAGGTGGGGTGCCAGTTCATTTTACAGTTCATGTAGAACGCAGCCTGGGATGTTGTTAGCTCCCATGCTTTCATAGGTTTCATAGGTTGGTACTAGGCTATCAGCCCTAGGGCCTATGCAAGCCTAGCCATAACAATTCCCTGGATATTTCTTCCCACAATATTTACTTCCCTGGACCTCTGTCTAGCAGGGTGACTGACATGATCCCTGGGGTGAATTTCCTATCTCCCATCCAATCATCAAGGCTCCTCTTGAAGACGGCCAATGAGGTGCTCTGCTTGACATGTATGGGCAGTCTATTCCAGAGTATGGGGAGTCTCTGGGTCAGGAACCTATCCCTCCAGCATGTTTTGTTCATTGTGATGACAAGGTTTAGATCCCTGGAGTGTGCAGCTCTGAGAGATTGGGATTTCTTTAAGTGGAGCATGTCCAACAGCTCAGGGTTTGACATGGCCTTATATTTTAAGCAGAGATCGCCTCTGAGTAGACGATATGCCACAGAGTATAGCTGGAGTTTTTTTAGATGGTCAGCATATGGCATCTGCTTTAGGCCTGTGATTCTTTTAGTGAGGTATTTCTGTGGTCTTTCCAACTGTTGCAGATGTCTTGTGAGGTACATACCAAATGGGGCATTATACTCTATAATGGGCCTAAAGAGGGGTGAGTACAGTGGGACAATGACTTCCTTTTTTCTGGATGAAAAGCCCTTAGTGATGAGGTGTGCCACATAGAAGGATTTCCTGACTGTTGTGGTGATGTGGTTATCGAAAGTGAGACCACTGTCCACCTGTGTCCCTAAGTCTCTCATCACACTTTCGATGTTTATTGTCCTGCCACCTATGTGGTAATTCATGGGTACATGTTTTTTTCCAAAGGGGATAACTATACATTTCTTGGCATTAAGCTTGAGCCCATGGCTCTGGCACCAGGCATCTGTTTCTGTAAGGCCCTTTTGTAAAATATCCACATCATTTGGGGATTCAATAATGCCTCCCAGTTTGCAGTCATCTGCGAACTTTGTTAGCCAGAGTCCCTTAGTGTTGGCCTGTACTTCAGAGAAGTAAATGCCAAACAAGAGTGGTCGCAAGATTGAACCCTGAGGTACTCCACTTATCACTTGTCTGGAGCTGAATTTGGAGTCGGCTACTTTTACAGTCCGGGTTCTGTCAGTAAGCCAGTTGGCAACCCATCGAGTGATGTAGGGTTTTATGCCCAGCTTAATAAGTTTATCTATGATTCCAGAGTGGGGGATGGTGTCGAAGGCCTTGGCGAGGTCCAGATAGGCTGTGTGGACCGCCTTACCCTCGTCCACAGCTCTGGAGACTGATTCGAAGAAGTCAGTCAGATTCAGGAGACAAGATCGGCCCTTCACAAACCCAAATTGGGTGGGGTCCAGTGTTTGAAGGCTGCCAATGTCTTTGTTTATACGTTCCATGATAATGCATTCCATGCCCTTGCAGATCAGGCTTGTCAGACTGATGGGATGGTAGTTCCCAGGATCCAAGGTGGATCCTCCCTTGTGGAGCAGGATAACTGTAGCTGTGCGCCACTCAATGGGCACAAAGCCTGAGGTGAGGCTATGTTTAAACATGACACTTAGGTGAGGTGCCAGTTCATTTTGTAGTTCATGTAGTACACAGCCTGGGATGTCATCTGGTCCCATGGATGCTGTATTCTTAGCTTTGGAGAGTGCGGTTTCTACCTGTGTGGTAGTGATTATCGGAATTTGGCAATCTTTTGGTATTGAGATGGGCCTTTTAGGGGGTGAGGGGGGGGGTGAAGTTGGCACTAAATCGATCTGCCAGGATATTGGCAATATCCTTGGGATCAGTATATTTAATTCCATTCTGTTGTAGCTCAGAGCAGATCTGAGCATTACCATTTAGATTCTTGGCATAACTATAGAATGCCTTGTGGTTGTCTTTGGAATCTTTGGCAATTTTATTTTCGTAACTAGCTTTTGAGGATTTTATGAGGGATCTCAGCTTCTTACTGAAGCTGGTGAGAGAGTTTTTTGCATCCTGGGATTTTCCTCTTTTCTGCAACAGTTTCTTCCTTCTGTTGTATAGTTTTTTTATAGCAGGGGACCACCAAATTGGCTTCCTTTTTTTGGGGAAGAGCATCTTGGTTCTATTTGGGATGGCACGATTCATGCACGAGTGGATGTGCTCGTACAGTGCCTTAGTGTAGGATTCTGCAGTCGAACTTCCAGATCCCATCTGCGTGGGTGTTGTGAAGTTTGTCACTTCTGACTTCAGTAGCATGAAGTTGGCTTTGGAGAAGTTTTTTAAAGAGGTTTCCTTACTGGGGGATGGGGGTGGGATGTGGATGTCAAAGGTGATTTGCTTATGGTCAGACCTGACCAATGATGGGGTGACCACTGGTGTGGAGCATCTATCTCCCATGTTGGTAATGACCAGGTCTAGGATATTGGAGCCCCTGGTGGGACAATGGATTAGTTGATCCAGGGCATTGGAATTTATGAATTCCAAGAACCGTTGGGAAAAGGAGTTGGCACCTGAGTAGTTTTCCCAGTTAATGGCAGGTTAGTTGAAATCACCCAATATTTGGGTGTTTGGTTGTATGTTAATATTTTCCAGTATGTTTAGATTGATGTAGTGAGAATCTTGGGGCATGGTGGGGGATCTATAGCAAGCTACACTTTGGATTGCAGTCTTAACTAGTGGTTAGTTGCACCTAGAGAATTTCAGATGCATTATGTTGGGCAACTAGCCTGGAGGTGTGAATATCCTTGGTGAATATGGGCACTCCTCCACCTTTAGTGTTTCGGTCTTGGTTTTGTGGCCGGAAAGTGTGGTAAGAATTGTAGCCTGGTATTGCAGGGGTGCTCTCTGGAGCCTTGCACCAGGTCTCAGTTACTGCACAGATATCAATGTTCTCCATTTTTAGGAGTGCCTCGAGAGAGTGCATTTTGAGGTTTAGACTTCTAGCATTGAGTAGCATTACCTTCAGATTTTGCATGCTTGTATCTGTTATGGTGGTGGTTTTATCCTTTGAACCTTGCCTAAAAAAGGCACTATAGGGGTGGCAAGAGCTTTAGCCAGTAACCTGAATCCCAGGGGTGACAGGTGCAGACCATCTCTGGCAAAGTATCGTGGTTTGTCGATCATGTCTTCCCAGGCAGACAAATACTGGATCCCCTTTGAATGACAACAGAAGCTTAGCCAATTGTTGAAGTCAATCATTTTGTCCTTATACTGTGGTATCATTCTGGGCTGTGTTCTTGGCTTTGGAGAGTATGGTGATTACAGGAACTTTGCTTTCTTCTGGTATAGAGATGGGCCCTTTAGAGGGTGAGAGGGGGGTAAAGTTAGCACTGAACCTATTTGCCAGGATGTTGGCAATATCATTTGGTTCTGTATATTTAGTGGCATTGTGCTGTAACTCAGAGCAGATCTGAGTGTTGCCATTGAGATTCTTGACATAGCTATAGAATGCTTTGTGACTGTTTTTAGAATCAGTGGTGATTTTGTTTTCATAACTAGCTTTGGAGGATTTTATGAGGGATCTCAGCTTCTTACTTTGGCTGTCCAGGGAGTTCCTCCAGTCATGGGATTTTACTATTTTTTCAACAGTTTCTTTCTTCTGTTGTAGAGTTTGTTTATGGCAGGGGACCACCAGATTGGCTTCCTTTTTTGGAGGATAGCATCTTGGCTAAAGATTATAAGGTGATCGGAGATAAGGAGTAGCAGCAACATAGCCTAGTATGAACCTATGAACCTATACCCCAGGAATCATCTCTGTGTCACTGCTGGACAGAGGCACAGCAAACTAATGGGTATAGCATTCTCATCCTAAGGGGTGGTGAAAGCCACACACACTCTGGGTAGGCTTATAAATGCCCTAGGGCAGATAGCCTAGTATGAACCTATGAACCTATGAAGAGATGGAGACCAAGCATGGTCAGGATTAGCGCAGACCCAGCTTTTATGTAGATATTAATAAATCAAGGCAAAAACATTGAAGCAAGCTGCATTCTGCATACGTATGAGAACAGAGATATCCTCCAGCTTCTGACTCTAAGCTTCACATTCTTTAATAGTTTAAGTGTCCTTTACCATGAGAGAGGAGCTTTAAGCAGGAGATGTGCATAGAGCAATGAAAAGGTGCTTTGTCAGGGGGATTAAGTAACTTAAAGGCCCTACTCACCTGATTGCAAAAATCAATAGTCAAGTATATTTTTTAACGTATGAGCAAGTCTGTTATGAAAATAAGGAGAATTCCTATAAGAAGGTGTCATTTCTACTAACCTTACCATTCAGTACCAATGCCTTTTAATGCTGTTCACAATGTTATGAACTTGACATACCTAGAGACAAATATATACATCACTCAAAGAATTAAGCACATAAGGCCAATTATACTGAAAAGTAAGAGCTTCTATCTACCTTCTTCCATGATGACTTAAATAAGTATAAAGAGGAGCCCCCCATTACAAATTACTGTCAGACACTCAAAGTATTTTATATCAGAACAGTGTCAATATGTTCTAGGGCATTCTCCATAGGAGATGAACATTACCATATGGTTTGGATGAAAGCTATCTGTGTGTAAGAAGAAATTTGCTACAGTCCTATTTATGGTGGCCTGTAGTCTACCATTCTCAGTCTTCATTTTCATGTGTGAAAAACCATTTCAGTTTTACAATATTTACATGTAAAAGAAAGCCCACACTCATTGCACACTCCAAGGCAGTCCTTCCAATAATTCCTGGCTCTGTTCTTCCACAAATAGTTAGATGATATAATGTGTGCTATCATAAAAAATAGTTTATAATTGTTTAATATGTACTTCTATAACTATAACATTGTAAAGAAAAGAGTCTGAGCTGCATTAGTGAAAGGGTCAGTCCTAGACTGAACTCTTTTTTAAAGGACTGAAGTCCCAAGCTTCCAGATTGACATGATCTATACCACATATATTTTTATTAGGGATGCTTGATGCTGGGCCGGATTCACGAAGGCTTGCACGGAGTCTAAGACTAGAGTAAGACTCCATGCAGCCAAAATGTCTGCCAAGCAATCCTGGAACAGCCGGCAGGGGCGTGCAAGAGAGCTGCTAAAACGACTCTTGCACAGACAGGGTGAGTTTATGCAAATTGCCTCATTTGCTGCTGAAAGCTATGCAAATGAGGTAAATTTGCAGTCCAGGAAACATTAACCTGTCCAAGCAAGAGTAGTGTTATTTGCAGAAATGTACTCAGTTGGCAACTGAGTACCGTTTTGCAAATAGCAAAACGGAGCCATGACAGCTCCAAATAAAGGATGCATCCAGTTGAGGAAGCATGTCAATGGCCAAATATACGGCCATTGGCATTTTTTCCGTTGCAAAATAAAAAACATTTTTTTTTCTCGATCTCCGATGTTTAAATGTAGCGCAGTGCCACGCAAATGTGCTGTACTCTAAAAACCAGAAAAACAAAAATTAAAAGCCACAAATAGGGATTTTATTTAAAATATTCATCTGCCATGCAAATGAATGGCAGGCTGAAGACAACATGGCTACTGAGTAGAGGTTGCTAAGGGGGGAGGCTCAGTCTGAGAGATGTAACCAAGCATTAGTAGGCAATCCTATGCAAATGAGGATAAGGATAGTGAATCCCAGTTTTTCCTGCTATGTGAATCATGTCCCTAGAGTGTAAGAGTAGGATAAGGGGAGTAACAGAGTAGAAGATGGGTAACATCATGAGGGGGTATGTATCAAACAGACTGTAAGCTGATTGGAGCAGAGTGGCATGTTTTTGCTGTGAGTTACTCAGGACTAAAAGAGGTGTGTCTACAGTTGTCTAAACTGAAATCCAGAAACTGAAGGTGTATGCCATGGCTATCACTGAAGTTTCTTGCAAAGCTGCTTACACTGTGTGCGCACGTGTGCGCATGTGTGCACGCGTGTAAACCCGTCTAAGCCTGTGTGTGTGGGCGTGTGCCCATGTAAGCCTGTGTTAGGCCGTCTAAGTATGTATACATGAATGTGCACCCGCCTAAGCCTGTGTAAGCTTGTGTAAGCCTGTGTGCATGCGTGTGCAGGTGTTTGCACTTGTTTGCGTGGCGCTACCCCTTGTGGAAACAGAAATGGGAAAAGGAAGGAAAGGAAGCAGTAGGAAGTTAACCAAGGAGAACTAGCAGAGCTGCCAGGTGAAATCAATCAGAACCAGCCAATTACACAAGCAGTACAGTAGACCAGCCCAGCCCAGCACCTAAAACTCTGTAAACAACACTCCCCCATGTTTTTCTCAGAAACACTGCAACACTGCAGTCAACAAAGAGAAGTGAAAACTTAAAAAGCTTAAACTGAGACATAAAAATGTTAGGGGCTGGGATTGCTGTAATAAAGCAACATGTGCAAGATGCTGAGGGTGGTGCCATTGCGAATGCTGCTGAGCAACCCACAGTGAGGAGACGAAGAAGAGTGCACAGACCCAGGGTAATCTACCAGGGGCTACATGAGCTGGAGATAGTGGAGCACTATAGAGTGGACAAAGAGCTCCTGCAGCAAATTGTTGAGTTGTGCAGGCCACAGCTCACACACAGAACCAACAGAGGGGAACCCATCCCAGTGGAAACCAAGGTATGTGTTGGCCTACGAATACTAGCAACAGGTACCTTCCAGAGACCAACTGGTGATATGATGGGGATTTCACAGGCATCAGCATCAAGGGTACTGCACCAGTTCCTGAATGCCATGTCAACACATGTCGGTGATCATGTATATTTCCCCAATTCCCATGAGGTAATGGCCAGCAATATGTGTCTCTTCCAGCAAATAGCGGAATACCCTGAGGTAGTGGGTGCAATTGACTGCACACACATACATATCAAAGCACCAGCTGGTGAGCGGGGTAGGGCCTAAATCAACCGCAAGGGCTTCCACTCCATCAACTGCCAGGTCGTGTGCAATGCTCAGGGCATAATACTGAATGTGTGTGCTGGCTGCCCTGGAAGCTACCATGATTCCCATATCTGGCATCTGTCGCAGCTGTACCAGACATTTGCAAATGGGGACATCCCTGACGGTCACCTAGTGGGGGATGCTGGATACGCACTGGAGCCATGACTGATGACACCCATCAGAAATGCACACATACCTGAACAAGAACTCCATAATGAGGCACACGCACAAACATGAAATGTAATCGAGCGTGTGTTTGGGATGCTCAAGTCACGGTTCCAGTGCCTGGACACATCTGGTGGAGCCTTGCAGTATTCACCAACTACATGTACCCAATTGTCATGGTATTTGCCATGCTACACAATATAATCCTGCAAAAACAGCTGCAGCAGGAACAGCATGGGGCAGGGCCAAACAGCCCCCCACCATTACCAAGGCCTGCACAGGCACAGCGTGACTCGGAGGAGGAACAACCTGAGCCTGCCCCAGTAGGCAGAAGGAGGCGTGCCCAGTATGCCTTGTCCTTGGCAAAGAGGCAACACATAGCACATACACTGGCTCAGTAGGAACCCTGGAAATGATACCTCTCTCTGACTCGTACATAAAATAAAAGGGATGCCTAACCTGATACTACCTGTTTCCAAACATGTATAGGGAGTGTAGCATGTGCATCCAACATAGGCAGCCCTGCAGCACCACCTGAGGCATGATTGCCATGTTTTAAGCAATATAAAGCAGTGCTAAGCAGCTTTTAACAATATCTAGTATATGTAAACAAAATTGCTCGTGCAATGTTGGCCAAGGTCGGGCAAAGTTGAGCAAAGTCAGTTAAACATGCTCATATCTGCTTTACTGTTCCTTAAGCAGTTTGGTCTGGCCAGCATGAATATAAAAAGCAGTGACAGGGCTTGAACCCAGAATACTGTGCATTATAGTCACAGTACTAAACCACTAAGCCATGATAGCATTACAGTGACATAGACACAGCAGGACAATTGTACACTAATACAAACACAAAGCAATGCTGTATCATGCCCCTGATGAGGCAAATGGGTAACCTCACCCACATGCCTATGCAGACAGAGAACATCAGGCCAGGCGTTGTGATGTGGGTTATGTAGACTATGAAGTCGCAAGCTAATATATGCAACAATGGACGCTAAGATCTGTAGTACGGTAGTATGCCTCAAGCCAGTACGATAGGCAACAGTACAGACTGTAATGGTGTCCTTTACATAGCAGTGCAGGCACAGTAAATGTGTATAAGTGTCAGGTGAAACCCGCATCCTATGTACACCCACGGTAACAATCCGGTGTGCCCACGAGTAGAAATGTACAAAGAATAGCTATCCCCCCTGTATGTAGAAATGTTGATAGGTCTATGCAAAGTGTCTCATGGAAGCCCTGCAGGCACAGCATGATCCCTGTTGATCTATGACACAAAGGTGAGCCCTGCTGTAAAAATACACCTTATTTACCATACACATATAGTATAAATGTGTATACTGTGCGTGGTCACACACTGCAACAAATGTAGTGGATTTCATTCAGCATCATACTGAAAGGTCATACTGGGCCCGCTCACACACTTAAAGAAACGAAGCAAATGTCAGGCAGGAAGATACTGAAAGGTCATACTAGGCATGCTCACACACTTAGGCTAAATACGGATATGATAATAAGGGATCTATGGACAAATGTGTATAGTCATCTCTACTTCCAGAAACACATTCACAAAGTGGTCTGAAAAATCCTGCTATGTGTTCACACAAACTGCCAAGGTCTGTGAATGTAGGTCAAAGGAGGTTGTCACTACACAGCAGTCATCAGACCTGTCAGAGAGTACCACAACACACTTGCGATGAATCTGACTAGGCACGTTCAGCAGCTAGAAAGACCAATGAAATACCTTAACAAGAGGATTACTGGCCTCAAATAGTTGCCCCATGCAACAAGAATGAATGTCACCCAAGCTGTACTCTGTTGCATACTGTCTACGTAGGAGATCTCTGCCCAACATTCAGGTCCATGTCATGGTTACACTCAGATCTGTTCTGAGTTACAGCTCAATGGCACTTAATGTACATAGCCAACTAATATTGGCAGCATCCAGGCAGATAGGATCAGTGTTAACTTTACCCCCCTCTCACCCATGAAAGAGCACATGTCTATAATGGAAGACTGAAAAGTTGCTGTCATTACGGCTGCACAGGTAAACAATACTCTCCAAAGCCAGTATCACAGCAGTCATGGGACTAAATAACTTCCCAGGCTGTGTAGTATCTACTTCTCTGAAGTAAACATTAACATGGAAGTTCTGTGGCTACTGAAGTTTCCAGAGGACTGCAAACTAGGAGCCATCATTGTAAACACTAAAGATGTGGACATCCTACAAAAGGGCCTCACTGAGACAGATGGCTGTTGTCCAAGACATGGGCTGTAGCTCAATGCCAAAAGGTGCATTATCATCACCTTTGTTAAAATCTCTGTAGCCAAGAACTACAACATAGGTGGTAGTATACCTCACACTGTAAGTGTGACAAGAGACCCTGGGTCACAGGTGGACAGTGGATACAACTGTGATAAGCACATTCCCACAGTAGTCAGGAAACCCTCTTATGTGGCACACCTCATCACAAAATGTGTCTCATGCAGAATAAAAGAGGACATTGTTCCCCTCTACTCACCACTCACTAGAACTATAAAAGAGTACAACACCACTGTTGCTATGTACCTCACAAGACAACTACAACAACTGGAAAGCCAGCAGCAATACCTCACAAAGAGCATTAGTGGCCTGAAATACATGCCATACACAGACCATCGCAAAATGCTCCATCCGTACTCCCTTGCATATCGCCTGCTCAGAGGTGTTCACTGCCTAACATACAAAGCTATGTCAAACATAGAGCTGCTGGATATGATCCACGTAAAACACTCACAATTACTCTGACCTTTGGACCCAAAACCACGAGTGAAATAGGTTCATAGGTTCATACTAGGCTATCTGCCCGAGGGCATTTACAAGCCTAGCCCATAGTTTTGTGGCTTACGCCACCCCTTTAGTATGGGGAACTATACCCATTATTTTGCTGTGCCTCTGTTGAGCAGTGACACTGAGGTAATCCCTGGGGTATATCTGCGATCTCCCATCCATTGGTCAAGATTTCTCTTGAACAAGGCCAGCGAGGTGCTCTGCCTCACATATACCGGGATTTTATTCCACAGCATAGGGAGTCTTTGGGTGATGAATCTATCCCTCCAGCACGTCCTATTAATAGCGTGTCGAGGTTTAAGTCTCCGCCCTTGTGGCTCTGACGGATCTAGATTTTTGAGGTGAAGCATATTCATCAAATCTGGGTTTGACATGGCCTTGTATGTTAGGCAAAGGTCACCTCTGAGCAAGCGGTAAGCGACTGAATAGAGCTGGAGTTCTTTCAGTCGGGCAGCATAGGACAGATGTTTGAGACCCTTTATCCTTTTGGTGACGGCCCTGTGTGTCCTCTCCGGCTGCTGCAAGGCTCGGGTCAGATACATTCGAATGGGGCATTGTACCCAATCATTGGTCTGATGAGTGATGAGTATAGGGAGACTATGACCTCCCTTGATCTAGATGAGAATCCCTTCATGATAAGGTGGGCAATGTAGAAGGTCTTCCTAACTACTTTAGCTACATGGGTGTCGAATGACAGACTACTATCAACCTGGGTCCCCAGGTCCCTGATAACTTCTTCTGTGCTCAGTGGATTGCCACCTATTTGGTAGCTAGGGGTAACCCTGTTTTTCCAAGGGTATGACTATGCATTTTTGGCATTTAACTTTAGGCCATGGCTCTGGCACCAGTTATCCGTTTCTGTGAGACCCTTCTGAAGGATATCTGTGTCAGATGTGTTTTCTACTATGGCGCCCAGTTTGCAGTCATCTGCAAACTTTGTCAGCCATAACCCTCCTGTGTTTGCTTGTACTTCAGAAAAGTAGATGCCAAACAAGAGTGGCCCCAGGACTGAGCCCTGTGGTACACCACTTGTGACAGGCTTTGAGTCTGACATGGCACCAGCAACTCTGACCCTGTGGGTTCTGTCACTCAGCCAGTTTGCAACCCATCTTGTGATGTATGGGTTAACATTTAAGCTGATGAGTTTTTCAATGATACCCGAGTGGGGTATTGTATCGAAGGCCTTCGCCAGATCGAGGTAGGCTGTATGGACTGCCTTTCCCTCATCAATGGCTTTGGTGACTGTTTCGAAAAAGTCACCAAAATACAAAAGGAAGGGGTGTAGCCATTTACCTTATGGATATCCACACTTTCAGGTTACTTAGGTTCATAGGTTCATACTAGGCTATCTGCCCTAGGGCATTTACAAGCCTAGCCAGAGTGTGTTTGGCTTTCGCCACCCCTTGGAGTGAGTTTACTGTGCCCTTATTAAAGTTAGTTTACTGTGCCTCTGTCTAGCAGTGACATATAAGTGATCCCTGGGGTAAACCTACGATCTCCCATCCACTCGTCAAGATTCTTCTTGAAGAGAGTCAATGAGGGGCTCTGCCTAACATGGACTGGGATTCTATTCCAGAGTGAAGGGAGCATCTGTGTTATGAATCTGTCCCTCCAGCATGTCCTATTTATTTCTGTGCTGAGGTTCAAGTCTCTCGAGCGCGTAGCTCTAAGGGATTTGGATTTTCTGAGGTGGAGCATGTCCATTAATTCCGGGATGGACATGGCTTTGTACGTCAGGCATAGATCGCCTCTGAGTAGGTGGTATGCAACTGAGTAGAGCTGGAGTTTCTTTAGCCGAGCAGCATATGGCATCTGTTTGAATCCCTTGATCCTCTTTGTGAGGTACTTTTGGGGTCTTTCTAGTTGCTGCAGATATCGGGTAAGGTACATCCCAAATGGGGCATTGTACTCTATTATGGGCCTGATGAGGGATGAGTAAAGGGGCACAATGACCTCCCTTGATCTAGATGTGAATCCTTGCATAATAAGGTGGGCTATATAGAAGGTCTTTCTAACCACTTTGGCAATGTGGTTGTCAAAGGACAGGTTACTATCAACTTAGGTCCCCGGGTCCCTAATTACTTCTTCCGTACTTAATGGATTACCACCTATGTGGTAATTTGTGGGCACTTGGTTTTTGCCAAAGGGTATGACTATACACTTTTTGGCATTTAGTTTAAGGCCATGGCTCTGGCACCAGTTATCCGTCTCTATGAGACTCTTTTGGAGGATGCTTGTGTCGGCTGGGGAGTCAATTATGGGGCCCAGTTTGCAGTCATCCGCGAACTTGGTCAGCCACAGTCCTCCCGTGTTAGCCTGTACCTCAGAAAAATATATACTGAATAAGAGAGGTCACAGGACTGAGCCCTATGGGACACCACTTGTAACTGGTTTAGAGTCTGACATGGCTCCAGCAATTTTGACCATGTGGGTTCTGTCCTTGAGCCAGTTTGCAACTCATTTTATGACATAGGGGTTTATATTTAAGCTGGAGAGTTTGTCTATGATGCCCGAGTGGGGTATTGTGTCAAAGGTTTTTGTGAGGTCCAGGTAGGCTGTGTGAACTACCTTTCCCTCATCAATGGCCTTGGTGACTGTTTCAAAGAAGTTGACCAGGTTCAAGAAGCAGGATCTGCCCTTAACAAAGCCAAATTGGGTAGGATCCAGTGTCTGTAGGTCCCCAATGTCTTTGTTTATGAGATCCATAATGATCCTCTCCATAGCTTTGCAGACCAGGCTAGTCAGGCTTATGGGGCGGTAGTTTTCAGGGTCCGTAGAATCACATCCTTTGTGGAATGGGACCACTGTTGCTGTACGCCATTCTTTGGGTACATATCCCGTAGTAAGGCTGAGACTGAACAGCAGCTTTATGTGAGGGTTTAGCTCTTCTTGGAGTTCATGTAGCACGCAGCCTGGGACACCGTCTGGTCCCATTGATGCTGTGTTTTTTGCTTTGGAGAGTGTGGCTCTCACCTGGGCATCTGAGATGTCAGGGAGGCAACACTCTGCTGGGATAGATATTTGTCCTTTTGTGGGGGGGGGTTGAACTGAACCTGTCTGCCAGGATGTTGACAATGTCTGTGGGTTCAGTGTATGTTTTGTCATTATGGACTAACTTTGAGCATATCTGGGAGTTGCCATCCAGGTTTCTAACATAACTAAAGAAAGCCTTATGATTATCTTTAGTGTCTTGTGCAATTTTTCTCTCAAAGCTGGCCTTGGATGATTTTATGAGTGATCGTAGTTTTTTGCTAGTACTGATCAGAGATGCCTTCCCTTTTAGGGATTTTGCTCTATCATGTAGTAGCTTCCTCCTTCTGTTGTATAGCTTGTTTATGGCTGGGGTCCACCAGACAAGACGACTGCCTTTGGGGGATTTGGTCTTGGTTTTATTTGGGATTGCATGATCCATGCATTCCTGGAGTTGTCCATAGAATGCATTTATAAAGGATTCAGCAGATTGGGCTGTAGTTTCCACTGGCTTTTAAGAAGTGTGAAGTTAGCTTTTGGGAAGTTCTTCACTGTGGTCTTCTGTGCTGGGGGTGGGGGTGGGATGTGAATTTCCAGTGAGATTAATTTATGGTCCGATCTTACCAATGAGGGGCATACTTCTGGTATGGAACATTGTGTCCCCATGTTGGTGATGTTCAGATCTAGTATGTTTTCCCCTCTTGTGGGAGTGGTGACTAGTTGTTCCATAGCATTTGAGTTTATGAATTCTAGGAACCTTTGGGCTAGGGTGTTGGGGCTTGAGTAATGCTCCCAGTCTATGTTTGGGTAGTTGAAGTCCCCCAATATGATGGTGTTTGGAGAGACCTTCATATTCTCCAGTGTCTTCAGGAAGGCTGAGTGGGGTTCCTGAGTTTGAGAGGGTGGTCTGTAGCATGCTACAAACTGAAAGGCAGTTTTGCCCACTGTTAGTTGCACATGGATGGTCTCCGATGCAATGTGCAATGCCACTAACTTGTATGGGACTGGTACTGGCACTACAGGAGCGGCTGTGGCTTGAGGGTCATCCGCAGCGATTGCCAGCTGCTGATGTTGCTGGCATACATCCATGTCGACATCTCAACCGTCCCGCACTGTCCTGACACATGGACATGACATTGCCGAGGATATCTAATGTCTCTCCCCAACGTCTATCAGTGACCTCGGTGTAATGACGGATGGCACCTGCTAGGTCACAGATACTGTCAATGTTGGTGGTGTTATGTGCCCTCTGTGCCCTTAGTCCCTGTCTGGTGTACCGTTCCATTTGTGCCTGTGCCTCCATGATAGCCTGGAACATGTGTGATGTTGTCAGACCTGTGGCACGTCTGCCAGTGGCATGATGAGCAGCAGTGCTCCTACAAGAACCCCTGGACATGTGCCTATGTGGTACCCTTCCAGACATCTGGGTATGGCTGCTGTGTGGGATGCATGAGCCATGGATACCACACTGTCCTGGCCAATACCAACTGTATGCTGTCCCTCAGCTATGGTCATTGGTGGTGGATGTATTGGCAGTATGAGTGTATGCATGGATGGGGTGGACATCTGTGTACTGTCGATTGGTGGCCCAATGACAGACCCTGGTAAACACACCTGTGCCTTAACACATCTATCTTCATTATCACTATGTGGCTCAGTGACATCAGTTTTCCTGCTGCAGTGAACCAGCCCTAACACAGCACCTGTGGGAGGAAGACAGGAAACACACTTTACGACCTGTACATGATGTCGGCACACATGCATACATGCACACATGAACACATGCACACATGCACATAAATACACTCCTCACTACAGCAGATGCCCACACACACCACCAGCAATCCAAAACATACTCAATAGTGGTTGAAGGCGGGTTACAGTATCACAAGGCAAACAGTCATATCACACGTGCCAGCATGCAGAAAATTTGTTGCTCAAGACCATGCAGTGCGAGTATAGACAGCCCTTGTTAATAACAGTATACATGGCTTTGATGCATGTGTGTTGTTGTTTAGTGATTGGCCTCACCCTGGAACGCAATGTGTACATGGACACAACGTTGCTGTTCAAGTATTAAAAGGTCTGCAATGTCCTGTGCACCATCACTCACAGGTATACATACCATGGCTGGATGTGTATCTGTGTGTCACATAGATATCCATTTCTGATTACAGTGTCTGTGTCTGTAAAAGATTATTGTGGACAAAGGTTTAGCACATGCATGCTATGTATACACACAGGATGAGTGGTGCATGTATACGTGATGGAACACCATTGCTCAACATGGCCATTGTACAGGGGTTATGGGGAGTGTAGGACATTTTGTGGACATGCCAGTGCCAGCCATGACATGGCATGCTACAACATGACTGCAACATTACACATACCCAATGTGTGTCATGTGACCTATACACTCAATGGCATTACAAGAAATATATGTGACACTTTGTACAAATGGTGATTGCTATGCATATTGTGTATAGGTGCATATGTTTGCACACACACAACATTGAGGTGCATAGCAATGACTGCTATGTGTAGTACTGTGGTCACTGTAACTGGATGGAGTGTAGTCCTATGAGCCATCATCATGCATCATGTGGTCACTCAAGACTACTAATGTGTGCTAGACTGCCACCTAGCATGCTGTACCTGAACTGCAGTACCATGGCTACATTCACAATTACACAGCCACTTGTTACATGGATTTGTAAGGTGCCCAATAGGGAGCATTGCCTAACATGAATGTGTTATGTGTTGAAGAGTGTTGCACAGCCCCATGACAGGCCTCTATGGCTCGGGTATATTATGTCTGCTGTGTGGATGACATGTGGGATACTGAAGTGTGACCTTACAGCAGATGTCTGGATACGCCATGTGTAGCATGTTAAGGTGTCCTGCATATGACAAAGTTGTGTATGTTGTGTACATGTGGATCAACTATGCCTATCCAATGTCCAGTACGGTGTTGCCACAATTGTGTGTGATGCTCTGTGTATTGCATGTGATTGAGGCAGCTACTGACATTACTGAGATGTGCATAGTCTCACAGCAAACATGCACAGCATGCATTATGAGTAGGTGTGTTACGTGTACATGGCCTACACCTCACCTATGACATGCACATTTCATTAGCAATATTAAATTTATAACACACTCACCACCATCGACTGGCTGCCTTGCTGTCACACCAGAGGGACCTACAAGAATATGAGACAGTTTGTCAGTGGCCATAACTGTGGCATTGCTACTGTGAGTTTGCTAAACTACAGTAGTACAACAGTTGACAGTCACAGGCGTACAGATTATATTCCAAATATCAGTATTGCACAACACTAGGTAGCACAACTGCTAAACACACAGTACACATGTCACATATGCATAATCTACCAATACAGGTAACAGTAGTCTACAGATAGGGCATGTTACCTGCACGCTCCATGTCAACATGCTGGGTGGTTCTAGCCTCCATGATGTGACATGTATGTTGCTGTTCCTGTTGTTGGCCAGGAGCCACCATGCTTATGAGCAGCTCCTCCACTCTGGTGAGGGGGGGATAAATGGCTACCCCACCACCTGTGGCAAGCTGTTGTCTAAGGATATCAGACACATGCCACCGGACATGTCTAATTAAATCACTGCAGTGATGGCGTACCTGCTCATATGTCCAGTTATGCATGCCTATGTCATTTACCCGATGAACAAGGTCTTGCCACAGTGCAGTCCGCTCATGCTGGTCCTGGCTGGTTCTAGAGAACTGCAGGGTGTAGTGCTGCACCAGGCTACTGTGTATTTCCTGTTCCTCTGCAGCTGTATAACACGGGTTTCGTTGGTGAGCCATGCCCCTGGAAGACAATTAAACAATATGTGTGAGCAAGTCATGTGGCACACTTTACATTCTAAAGTACAGATATCAATTAACTGCCATATATAGCATCCAATTGGCTGTCAGAGGATACACACGTTCAATACCACATATTAGTGCTCAGGCCACAACTGGCTGACAGTGCCTGGCATGCTCTATATATCAAACCATGTTCTGCACAGCAGCAAAGAGAAGCCAGTATGTAAGACTATACACCAGTACATGGCACACTGTATGTGACAAAATGCACCACCTAGCCACAGGAGGTATAATCAAGCTAATGCATAAAGAAAGATGTCATCCATTGCAAAGAATGTAAAGTACAGTTTCAGTATTACCAGTATACCACCCTAGTCATTGTTGCCAACCCCCTGCCTAACATATGTGCACAGTTGTTAATATAGGTGGCATACTGCTGTACTAGACTATACATGCTGCTAGATACACATGTATACCCTGTGACACACATATGATTGAGGGCATGATACAGGCATAATTACACACACATCAGACATACATACAACACACAAATGAATGCCAACCCAGATGAGCTTTACCTGTGTACAATACAGTACTGTGGGTCACTACTTACAAAACCTTATGCCTGAGGTTTGTAATCTGTGAGGACTACAGGGAACACACAAAACAGTGTTACCAAGCAATGTGAACATACACCATACTGTACTGTTTAGGCCTACAGCTTCAGGTAGTACTACAGTTCATATGGGAGTTGGATTCACCAGCAGTACCACTCACTAAGCATACATGTATTGCTTTAGCCTACAATGGGACACCACAGTCGACAACAAGGGAATACGTCACACTGTATGCCATACTACTTTTTCTGCCTAGCAATAGCATACACATCTTTTGCTGGGATCACAGCTAGGACACAAACTGCCATGACAGAAACAATTTCACACTAAGCTATCACACCTTTACAGACCTTGCACACATCACCAACACATTCACCATCACACTCAGTCAACCTCATATAGCAATTATTGCACTACGTACATGTGTGTGTGCATCGTGTCATAGGTAGGTAATACGCTATTGGCCCTAAGGCCTACAGCAGCCAAGCCATATGCTACCCTGGCCTTTGACACACATGTAATTTAATTTCACTTGCCGCTGTCAACCAGAACCACAGAGGTGATTCCCAATGTGTATTTCCTATCTGCCAACCAATCATCTGGAGTATTTATGACAACTGCTAATGAGGAGCTTTGTTTGCTATTAATAGGTGGTTTGTTCCAGAGTATGGCATGTCTCTGAGATAGGAATCTATCCCTCCAGCATGTGCTGTTTAGTGAGCTGACAAGGTTTAGGGCCCTAGAGCGTGTATCTGGGAGGGATTGTAATATGTTTATGCGGAGGATGTCCAACAGCTATGGGTGTGACATAGCTCTGTATGTTAGGCAGAGGTCACCTCTGGGTAGGCGGTATGCAACACAGTCTAGCTGTGGTTTTGTGAGTCGGTCTGCATAGGGCATCTGTTTGAGGCCGGTATTACTCTTTGTGAGGTATGTCTGTGGCCTTTCCAGTTGCTGTAGTTGTCATGTGAGGTACATACCACATGGGGCATTGTACTCTATAATGGGTTTTAAGTGTGATGAGTAGAGGGGAACACTGACCTATATTTCCCTAGATGACACACCTTTTGTGATGAGGTGTACCATGTAGTCAGAGTACATGACTAGTGTGGCACTGTGATTATCAAAGGGGAGGCTACTGTCCACCTGTATCCTATGTTCCCTTATCACACCTTCGGTGTTAGGTAGACTACCAGCTATGTGGCAGTTAATGGGTACAGTGTTTTGGCAAGAAGGGATGGCACTGCAGTATCAACACTGAGCTTCAGTCCATGCCTTGGTCACCAGTCACCTGTCACAGTAAGTATGACCCTGTGTGTCTCTCTCTCTCTTTATACACACATATATATATATATATATATATATATATATATATATATATATATATATATACACACATAGATACACACATACATATAAACATCCATTGCTGTACATATAGATGTACATATAGGCACATATACAGTCCACTTTTCATGGTGGGAATATCAATTATGCAACAGTTGTGAGATATACAGTTATGTAATAATATTGCACAGTGTAGTGCAGGGTGCATTGAAGGTGTCCTCAGCTCATGTAGCTTTAGCAGGCCTCACTGGCTGCAACACTGCAAAACTGACGAAGCATACCCACAGCGTTTAACCACCACATATCATATACCAGCACTGCATGCTGTTTTCTTTGCCAAACACTACAACCTACATAGTAATATGCACATAACAACCTTCAACAGCATACATATATACACCCTTCACAAACAGCTGCAGTATGTCCCTTGCCCTATGCACATGTACAGATACATATAGATACGTACTGCTGCCACATATGGATGATTCACAGTATGTAGAGTACTCTTCAAAAACACCTACTACATGCCAGCAAATACATGTGTGTTACATAGCTTTCCTTTGTATTTCTGTGTTCCGTCTGTTTTTAAAGGAAATAATTTTTTTTTGGGGGGGGGTTTCTCTGTCTGTTGATGTTTCTCTTTTTTTTCCTGTGTCTGTTTCTGTCACTTTGTCTTTGTCTGTGTCTCTCTCTCTCTCTCTCTCTCTCTCTCTCTCTCTGTCTGTTGCTGCAATGATATTATTGCATGTGTGGACAGCAAGTACAGCCTGCTTTTCTAGGTATCTGCACATGTGCATGTGATGGCCTCTGCACCAATTGGTGCCCACCATTTACTAATTGCATGCAGCCTGCTGTGTGGTAATTGCAGTACTGACTGTCATAGCAGCCCACTGCTATAAAATGCTAAGTTAGGTAGGTGTAGCCCTTTCAGCTTTCTAAAGTGGGGCTCATGCTTGTTTGTTGTGGACACCATTGTGTCAGTCAGAAGGTTGGTATACTTCTTATATCTGAAGCTAGGTTTGTAGCCAGTGATTTGCATGTTGTACTCAAACCTGAATGTTGCTGCTTCTAGTACAAACTTGTCAGTGTAGAATTTTACTCACCCCTCCAAATGCTAATACAAGATACATGGGCGTATGTACTTTCTTTTCTAATTAGACAATTAACTGCCATACAAAAGTAGTTATTGCAGTGTATTCTTCTGGCACATGAACTGTTTGTGAACTACTATACTGTAAGTATTAATTTACTCACTTCTGAACAATTTGTGGTTTATTTGTGTTGACATTAGCACAGGCTGCTCAAGACAACTGGACAAATTTCAGTACTAAGTATGCCTACCTACATCCTTGGTAGAGCCTGAATACACAGGTATATTGTTCTTTTGGGTAGGGGTGCAGAAGTACAGAGAGCATTATTTATTATTGTGTGATGTTTATCTTGCTGAACATACAGGGTTGCTGTGTACCTGTTAGTCTATCAAGGCAAGTAGTCTGTCTGCGTAGCTCCCACCTGTGGACATATCCAGATGGTAGCCAGAGGTTAGCCTATTATTTTTTGTCTGTGCACCACACTGGTCTTTTTAGCACTGGAACAATGGCTACATCCTTTGATATTTCTGTGTTGTACTCCTACATAAGGCTATGCTTGTGGGACTACGTCCAAAGCTATTTGCAGAGTGTGTAACAGCAGAAAAGCTGAAATGCCTGTGTGTTTCTGCCTCTGCCATGCCTATGATACACTCAGGTATATATTTGAACAGCCTCAGGGTAAGGTACATATAAGTGGGGTACACCTGTAATATATTACAGACATTAAGTTGAGACTGTGAGAGAATCAGAGCATATGTATTAATACACCTTTTCTGATGTGCAAGCAGTGTCTACTCTTACTTGTTGACTTTATTCATTAAGTGTAATTCCCCACTTTTCTGCCTAACATCAGTACTTTTCAGAGGGATTCAGAGGGACACAGCTAACATTTGTTTACGAATCAGGGACATCCCTGAAAAGCAGTCACAGTTGGGAAGTATGGTCTCTGCCCTATTCAAATATGCCAGTGTTGATCCTGCTCTGATACTGTGTGGGGTTTGTAAAGTGCTACTGTAACATTATTTCCTGCTAGAATGGCTGGTTCACTTTTCACAGTCATGTCATGCAATTCCACAACAACTGCTGGTAAAGATCCACAGAACAAGATTTGTGTTATGGCATTCCTATTTTCCCTTTACATTCACTCATTGTAATGCATGATATATTTATTACAGCACCAACTTGTATGTCTACTGTGGCTTAGTGGTACTTCATGCAGTGTAGTGTGTCCGGGGTTCGAGACTGGCAGAGGTGTTTTATTTTGCTGCTCAGCAGAAAAAGGGCCCTGCCATGCAGAGTGACTAAGGCACTTTTAAGCAGTTGTAAGCGGGTTTGCATGGACTTGTGCGATGCTTAGCAATATTTAGCTAAGCTCACACATGCTCACACTCGCTCAAACCCACTTACTACTGCTTAAAAGTGCTTACTCCCGCTAACCCCCATGCAAATTTCTTTGAAAGAAAAGAAAATGGGGAGATAGGAAAGTGGTGAAAAAGGGGGCACAAAGAGGGAAAGACAATAGGGAAACCAGCTTGGGATGTGCAGGACGGGTGTAGGGAAGGTCCATAGCTGCCCATTTCTTTACCAGCAACAGCTGAGCATATGTTAGAAATTTGGAGTGAAATTTGAAACCTTCCACCCCTGAGAGAGGGGTGAGGACAACAAAGTATGTTGTACTGCCAATTATAATTATCAGTTTACATGTCCAGTGGACATGTGTGCGAAATGGGCAGCAATGTATGGGTCGTGATTTTTTTGCGGAAGCAGATTGCCCATTTTTTTTTTCAGGTGAGAGTGGAATGTGAGGTAGGGGAAGTAGGTATGTTGTGGGAGGTAGGTTGGGGAGGTAAACAGACAAGACAAACAAGACGCATATAGGGGCAGAATATGACACATGGGGTGGGTGAACACAATTGACGGGGAAGGATGTTTGGAAATCGCAAGCCCATGAGCCCACAGATGGTAACAGTGGAACTGAGATCCCCACCCATGGACAGTCACCACTACACCTTCACAGCCCGAAGGTTGGCTGTACTGGGGGCTGAGTAGGGGGGGCAGGCTCATCCGTGAGTCGTGCCACTTGTGCCTCGAGCTGGCGTAGAGGATCAGCGACCGAACTCTTGATCTCCCTATGCACCACAGCCTGGACCATTCGGAGGGTGATAGGTGGCCCTCCTCTGGCCACGCTTGTATGGGGGGCGAGCCCCATCCCCTGCAGCACTTCCACCTGAAGTTGGCACAGGGCCACCGGAGGAGGAGGTCCCGGGCTGGGCACCAGACATGCTGGTGCCAGGTGTCATCGCCAGCTGAGGTGGAAGAGGAGGGTCCGCTGGGACCGGCCTTCCCGTACGTTTATGTTTAGCAGGATTTAATGACAATATGGGTTAGTAACAGACAACAGCATTCCAAATTAGTTGTAACAGCATGCAGTAATATTCCCATTAACCCAACACACAAGAATTCCAACAGTTGAACAGCAAGCATAACACATGCATATTTAGAACAACAGTGGACATTCCAACAGCATGCAGGGTTGATTGGTGGCAACAGGCCACCAAGACTGTGGTATGTGAACAAGGCACATGCATCAAAGTACATGCAGATATTTATAAACCAATAGGACATATGTCCCACCAAGGTTTTTTAGATTACACATACCCATTTAGGTGTGGAATGGCATTATTTATGACCATAAAGTAGGGTGTAAAAAGATCACTCCATTAACAACTTATATATACTTATAACTTTACTCTACATTCCTACTGACTGCAGGTATATATCCCCTACATGTATTATTACACTAGGCAGTGTCCATTAAATTGTGAAATGGGTTTTGATAGTTGTCTATATACCTGACCTGTATCTGACATACAAACTGTTCAGGATGCAGATGTTATTGCTATGTATTTATATATTTCCTTTATATTCATATATCTACATATCTGGCTGTCTTCAGGTGACATTATCAGCTACATTTAAACAGACCCCTAAATTTCTAACAGCACACTGACATTTCTGGGGAACACAATCACAAGCTACTCATGTGCCAGATTAACCTGTGCATGCTAGCCATGAACCAACAGTTGAGGACTGTATATATGCTTAAGAGCTACTGGCATTCCCTTCATCCACTTTATATGGACCTACCCAAGTGTGGATTGACAGCACTTAATACAACTGTACTATTTCCATAATGCAAGGGTACAACAACATATCAAAGAAAGTGACACGGACACAGTCCAGGAATTATACCTTTATTAATTACATTACACACTTTTGTAGTGGCTCTCTCATTCATTTCATATTTTGGTGCATGAAGAATACTTTTATTCCTGACTTATTATACCTTTATTAACGGGTTATAACACTTTTTCACACTCTCTCACTTATTTTATATTTCATTACATGCAGAGACTTTATTCAAGACTTATTATACCTTTATTAATGGGTTACAACACTCTTTTTCAGGCTTTCTCACTTATTTTATATAACAGGACATGCAGAGAAGTTATTCAAGACTTATTAGACCTTTATTAATGGATTACAACACTCTTTTTCTGGCTCTCTCACTTATTTTATATAATAATACATGCAGAATAATTACTAACCTACATGGTGGCACAGCCTTAGCAGCCTATCTGCATAGGCTTGCTGATTCGTAGCACAGAAACCTGCAGCTGTGAAGTAAATGAAGGGATATTGAGACATACCTATCCATTATATAGACTACAATAGCATTTCTTACATACTTCATTCCATGGCTACCTACTCAGTAGTGGGGCATCTTGCATGTCACGGCCTCCTGTATCCATCGGTTCAGTAGGTCCTGCTTCCGTCTGTTCAGGTCTGCATGGTGGTGATGGACCTGCTCACCAGTCCGAGGGATGCCTATGGCACTGGTGAGATCATGAGCTAACCGGTTCCAAGCCTCCGCTTTGTACTCCATCCCTTGAAACTGGCTCTGCAGGAGTATTGACTCATGATGGTGGACAAGGAGACAAACCATGTATTTTGACTCCTCGATGCCCCAGCTTTGCTCTTGAAAGCGAGTACCCTCTTCAGCACCAGCCATTCTGACTGCAGATGGGAGCTACAATCAGTTATGGCGAATATTCCCGCCTATGGAGCTTAAATATGCCTCATTTCTCACACTTATTTGTGATTGGCTGTTTTTGAAAATTCTCAGCTAACAGCAAACCTGCTTAGCAATGGTTAAATTTCCATTTATAAGTATATGTATGTTAACAGTGCATGTTTATGCTAAGCTGTCATGGCTTAGTGGTTCAGTACTTTGATTATGGTGTACAGTGTCCCGGGTTCGAGCCTTGTCATTGCTTTTTATTTTACTACTATCCAGACAGGCTAGGGGGTGTGGCTGTGTTTAGGCGACTTTGCTCAACTTTGCTCTACGTTGCTCCACGTTGCCCGACGTTGACCGACGGTGCGCTGGTTAGCACTGTGCACAGCTCCACGCAAACTTATTGCGCGAGGTAAAGTGCTGCTTAGCTATGGGCAACTATATTGCACTGGGTACAACGCTGCTTAGTTATGGGCAACTATATTGCACTGGGTACAACGCTGCTTAGCTATGGGTAATTATATGTCAATATCCTTAATGCTGCTCACCTTCTTATATTTATATATATATATATATATATATATATATATATATATATATATACATTTTGTTCACTAATACATAGGCCATTTCAATGCTTTTTACTAAAATTTCATTCATATATGTCAGAAATTATTTTATATACTAATTTAAAACATAAAATAGAAAGGGGAGTGGTGGGACTAAAAGCGGGAAGGCCTCCTCTTTGTGCGAAGGCTCTACCACTACGCTATTGCTTTTCGGCTTAATTTGCATAAACATTTCTTATTATGCTCTTCGATGTCAAAATTGCTAACTGTAGCTAAGCAATGGGCACACCCGCTCAAACACTCGCAAATACGGGCAGCTATATCAGGAATTATAAAAAAAAAAAGATAAAAAGTTTACATTTTACAATTACAAAGGGGTTTAGTATGTGGGGATGTGTAGTGTTTGCTATGTGTACATTTCAGCGGACTTGCTCATTGCACTTGTCATTTTCACATTTATATAGTTGCAGGGGCATGGATATTTGGACTGCTCGGCAGTCCGACACGCCCCCTGCAGTCTTACACGCTCTGTCTTAGCCTTACAGTTGAGTCAGCGCCCTCATGCATATGCATGACATGCTGACATCATACTCTTAGACGGCAGCCTCCGAGTAAGACTTAGTTAGTCTTACATGGAGGATTACTGAATCCCCCCCCGCTGTCTATTTCTCAAGTCTGTAATCACTATTCCAAGATTAGGCCAAATGAAAAGCAGATCAACTTATACCGTTATATGTACCATTCCCTTCAATTTGTGAATGTGCACCCTGCAGTCTATTCATATAGTAATACTGCACTATCTGTCTTTAACCATGATTATTACTTTGAGCAGCCAGAGTGGCTGCATAAATGCCTTACCATAGATAGTTCCAAGGGAAGACCACATGGCTAATTAGCATATGCTCCTACCCAGACTGCCTCATTAGCATGCAGCACAGCCACAGAGACATCCCACTGCAGTGCTGCAGGTCTTTCTGTACAGCACCATAGTAAGGCTGTCTTTGAATCAGAAATAGTTACCATGAGGGGCATACCTTGTGTACACTTTGTGGTAATCTTTCTGAATTTGGCACTACAATGAGGTGCTATTTAGAAGATGTATTTTCCCCATCTTCTATATATTTTTTATAATTTGTTATGATTACTTACTATGTTTTCTGTATATATAACATTGTACCTTACTAACTCAATTTACATATTAATGGTTGCAGTTATATTTGATATAATACATTTTTATTAATGGCTTATATACATTATATCTCTGTTGTAAATTCTCTTGTTAGCTGACCTTGTACCACTCCATGCTTGATTGTTGTATTTGTCCTCATGGCTTGAGTCATGGCTGAAAGGGGTTGTTGGACCAGTTCACTCACTTGGTTTTACATATATATATATATATATATATATATATATATACATATATATATATATATATATATATATATATATATATATATATATATATATATATATATATATATATATATATATATATATATATATATACATATAATCCAAAAACAAACTGGTGCATGCTTAAATAAGCTCGGAATATACACAGTTCAAGCACAAACATTAGAATACAGCACCCATGAATGTATCAAATCTCATGGTCAAATCCAGAAGAAAAGCACCCAAAACACTTAAATACATGTGTAGAAAAACTTTTATTCCAGTAGAACAAACATTCAAGCAGCTTCTGTAGCAGCCATTCAGCTCCAACAACACAGACCGATGACTGATTTCACCCCCTGGCATCATCAGTGTGAAATTACAATACAGCAACCAGCAGTATTTATATGTCATAGTCCCCATTCAGTTAAAGGGGTCTATATCAGAAACCTGAAAACCAAATTCAGCGAATCTGTGTACATCGACACATAAAGGTCGATGTACGAAATGAGTGAACACCGTAAACACCGAAAGGGAGGACGCCGAATGGATTTCCTCTGCCAGCAGGGTGATCATGGGGATGAGGAAGTAAATCCTTTTCCCCACTGTAGTGTTGTCTCGGAGTTGGTATATTTAAGTAGGGGGGTGTGGGGGTGCAGGTGAGCTCCCCCCCCCCTGCAAAAACATTTTAAAAGTGTTTTACTTTAGGTTTTTTGGGTTGGGTTTATCTTACCTGTATGGTGCTGTTGCTTCTGGTATCATGTTCGGCGTTCTCTCTTTTGGCGTTTACGGTGTTTGCTCATTTCAGTCATTGACCTTTATGTGTCGATGAACTCAGATTCGCTAAATTCGGCTTTCAGGTTTATAATATAGGCCCAGTTAAAGGCATACACATTTAGAAGTACACATTCCCTAACATGGAATCCACATCCAGATGGCATATTTTTCAAAAAGCATAATCAGCTTATTACATATACAATTAAGCACATATAAGCATCAACAATCATACCTCCCAACCATCCTGAATTACTCGTTTTTTACCAAGTTTTGGGGTGCCATGATTCCCGAGTGACACCCCATCATTTCTGATTTTTTTCCACTTTATTTTTACATTTCTCGCTGTTTTGGCTGACGTCATCCCGTGCGTGATGATGTCAGCGCTACCAGCCTATCAGAATTAAGCTCTGCACACATTTCTGGCTAGGCTGTTCAAATGCTGCAAGCGGGCTTCTGTTCAAATGCCCAAATGCTGCTGCTTTCGTTCAAGTCTTGAGTTTTGTAGTGCCACGATTCCTGAGTGACACTCCATCATTTCCGATTTTTTTCCACTTTATTTTTACATTTCGCACTGTTCTGGCTGAAGTCATCCCATGCTCGATGATGTCAGCACTATCATCCTATCGGAATTAAGCTCTACACACATTTCCAGCTGGGCTGTTCAAATGTTGCTGCTGCAATGAAGTCAGCGCTACCAGCCTATCGGAATTAAGCTCTGCATAATTCTTTGTGTCGGTCCCAAGCCCGGATAAATGGGGAGGGTTGCGTCAGGAAGGGCATCCAGCATAAAACTTCACCAAATCATTCATGTGGACAGCAGTAAATATTTACATACTGGATCAGTCGAGGCCCGGGTTAACAACGACTGCCACCAGTACTGTTAGCCAACAGGGTGCTGGCAGAAATTGGGCTACTGTTGGCAGAAAGAGGAAAAGAGGGGGAAGGCATGGCCGAAGGCAGAAAGAGAGGAGAAAGGCTAGGACTGTGGTAGTGAGGGTCCGAACTTTGAATGTTGGCAGTATGACTGGTATAGGGAGAGAGCTAGCCGATATGATGGACAGAAGGAAGGTTGGTATAGTGTGTGTACAAGAGACCAGATGGAAGGGGAGTAAGGCTAGGTGTATCGGAGGTGGGTTCAAATTGTTTTATCATGGTGTGGATGGGAGGAGAAATGGTGTAGGAGTTATCCTGAAGGAACAGTATGCTATGAATGTTTTGGAGGTGTGGGGTTACATAATTATGTATGCAAATTTTATGTTAAACAGCATACAGATTTGTACCTATTTTTCATGGGCCTTGTCCAGATTTTTGATGTTTCAAGGTTGAGAGGTATGTCCACAATATATAATAATATTCTGTTATTGGGGCTAAGGCTAGTGTGTATAAAAACATTATACACTTAACATATAAACACATAATGTTAATCAAAATGTTGAGAAAGAAGACAGTGAAATATAAGTCAAACATCACCAATGATTATTAAGTCCAGGCTTGTATAAAACCCCCAACTTGACCAACCACATCCTTTCTTTTCTATCTAAAAGCTCATGTTTGGTAGTGTCTGACATTCTGTCCCCTTTCACTACATCAATCCCTACAAAAAAGAATTGTGCTGAGGTATGTTCTAATTTATGTTTATTGAGTGCACTTCTCTGACGTTTACAACTGATATCACTAAGGTGCACTGCAATTCTACTCTTCAGATTCCTGGAGGTCTACCCGACATGCAATGCCCCACATTGGCAGACCACCATATAAACTGCCCACTCTGTATGACAAATTATCAAATTTCTGATGTCAAATACTATTGAAGTGTTAATAGATGTGAATGACTTGGTCCGTGACACTTCCCTACAATACACACAATTACCACAAGCATTGCTACCCCTAGGTGCATGGTTATCTTCATTCCCTTTGGGCCAGTCAATCTTCTTATACCAAGAAAGTAACTCACCAATATTCTTCCCTCATCTATAACTATACGAACATCTAGCCTCTAGGCATTGGTCAAAGAATGGGTCACATTTCAAAATTTACCAATACTTGGCAATAACTTCCCTAATTTTAAAAATGTTAGTGCCATAATTTATAACAAATCTGAGTTTGGAATTGGTTATATCTGATGTTGCTGGTCTTACAGTTTGTAATGAATCAACATTCCTGTTTTTCAGAAAGTTGTCTCTGACATAACCAGATGCCTTAATTTGTTCTTTCACAATATTATTTTTCTGATAGCCTCTTCTTATAAACCTGTTACCCATATCCTCTAATTCAAGTTTGTATCTCTCATCTTCACTGCAAGTTCGCCTAAGTCTTTGAAATTGTGACTTCAATATACTGGCAGTAATATGTTTAGGGTGACAGCTGCTGGCTTCTAAAATGGCATTCTTAGTGAACGGTTTTCTATATAGGCTGGTGATCCTACAGCCATTTGTTTTCTTGCTTATCTTAACATCTAAAAAATCAATACTATTTTTTCAATTCTGTCAGTAAACACAAGTCCAAACTCATTTGAATTCAAGTATTTAATAAATTTTAACCAATTAGTAACAGCTCCTGACCAAATGCCCCAGCAGTCGTCCAGGTAGCGATGCCACAGGTTTGATACATTTATGGGTGCTGGATTCTAATGTTTGTGCTTGAACTATATATATATATATATATATATATATATATATATATATATATATATATATATATATATTTATATACACACACAGAGATATAAATATATATGTATAAATACACTCCCTTCCATCTTTACACAGTCCCACCTTATATACTTCTATCCCCACAAATATACAACAATAAACTATTTCCCTCACAATGGCCTATTTAACTATCTCTCTTCAAATCCGATTCTACTTCACTCTCTTACCACTACTACTACTAACCTTTGTATATTTACTATCCTCATATGAGCACCCAATATATCCAGACACTACTTACCACAACCAACAAACCAACTCTCAACCCTTACCACACCTCCATAACCATGCAAACATACCATAGACACCTAGCTACCTACTATCAAAGTATCATAGAACACTACACATGAAATATAATACACAATATTACAAAAGAGTATTACTTCTCTACAGCAAACTCCCTAATCCAAGCTATCCACTACAACTCCTCACAGTAAAGGACGGTGATATTCATCCAAACCCTGGCCCAACTGTTACCCCTATCACTCTTCAAAACCATATTCAGTCTGTATATTCTCCCCTTGCAAGACCTTCTAACTCTCTCCTACTAGCACATCTTAACATACGTAGCATTAACAACAAGGTGACTCAACTCCATGCTCTCCTAGAAGTGTACTCCTTTGACATTATCTGCCTAACTGAAACCTAGCTAAAACCTGTCATCCAAGACAATGAAATTATCCCACCTGGATATAATATCCTAAGAGTTGACAGAGTAGCTAAGAAAGGTGGTGGGGTGGCTATTCTATTTAAATCTGGCTTTCAATGAACCACTTACAACTGTAATCTACCTCATGACTCCAATGCTGAGATTCTCATCTCTAAACTTGAATTTAACAAAGCTAAATCAATCTATATAATCTGCATGTATCTGCCCCCTGGAAATAACATAGCCACCTTGGAAAATATACTCTGCTGGCTATCCCAACACCTGCCTCAAGAAACCATAATTCTAGGTGACATAAATTTAGACTGGAATTCCTATAGTAGTAGCCTTCCTACCACACACATAAACCTATATGGTTTCTCTCAAACCATTACCTCCCCCACCAGAATAAATAAAGCTAACAAAAAAGCAAGCATATTAGACTGGATTCTCACAAACAATCATACTCTCTACTATGATTCTGGAACTCTCCCTGATGATATCAGTGATCACTGACTTACCTACATCATCAGATATAAAGCTAACACCTCCTCCCCAACCTCCATTAGACATATTAGATCCAAAAAGAAATTTAACCCTGATCTATTCCAAATGGAACTAAGAGCATGCAATTGGGCTCCCTTAAAACAACTGCCTCTAGATGAAGCCGTTAATTTCTTTAATTCTACCTTTCTTGCCATTCTTAACCATCATGCTCCTTCCAGAGCTATCAGAATTAAGACCAAGTCTGCTCCATGGCTGTCTAACAAAACCAAACACAAAATTCACACCAGAAATAAATAGTGGGCCAAATGGAGAATAACAAAAAACACTGCTGGCCAACTAACCTTTACACAGCTAAGACATGACACTAAAAAGGCCATATTTTCTGACAAACAAAAATACTTTGTACAGTATCAACAACCTAATTACAACAACCCACAGAAATTCTGGGCCAGCATTAAGAAATTACTCCACCCAGGTCAATCCACAACACCAAACCCTCAAAATACAGACCAGAAAAATCCCATCCATACAGTTAATACCTTCAATACCTTCTTTACAGATGCCGTCCAAACACTAGCTAGTCAGTTATCATCAAATACCTTCACATTACCCTCACACTCCTCAACCCCACCCCCTTTCATCTCAAAGCTGTCTCAACTGCATTTATTCAAACCCTTTTGAAGAAACTGAAACCATGCTCTCCTTCTGCAGACCTACTGCCTTCTGAATATCTACAACTATCATCCAATGCCATAGCCTATCCTATTTCCATACTGGTCAACAGTACTATTACTGAGGGTTACATCCCCACCTTATGGAAAATCTCCCATATTATCCCCCTATATAAAGGTGGACAGTCCACAGAAATATTTAACTATTGCCCCATTGCCCTACTTTCTCCCCTAGCTAAAATCATGGAGAAATGTATCCATAAACAACTTCTTCACCATTTAATCGAAAACAATTTACTTTCCAACTGTCAACATGGTTTCAGACCCTCACACGGCACTACCACTGCCCTCCTGTCCTTTAATGACTACATTAACAAACAACAAAACCTGAATAATCTTTCTTCGGCACTATTTATTGACCTGTCTAAAGCATTTGACATGGTAAACCATCAGATTCTCATAAACATCCTAAAATCTCTGTCATTAGACCCACTTTCCATAAAATGGTTCCAATCCTACCTTGACAAACATCAACAAGCAGTACTTTGGTATAATACTTTATCCTCCCATTTACCCATCACCTTAGGTGTCCCTCAGGGTTGCATACTTGGACCCCTTCTTTTTTCCATATTTATTAATGACCTTCATCTAGCTATCCCACAAGCCACGTGTATACAATATGCTGATGACTCCACACTATTATGTTCAGCTACATCCTCCCATGACCTTCATGCTCTCACCCAAAAAGTATTTAACATAGTTGAACAATGGTTCACTCAGCATTGCCTTCTTTTAAACCCAAAGAAAACCAAACTCCTCCTCTTCACTCCTACTCTGAAGTCCTCTCCTCTTCAATTCTCATTGACATCTATCAATGGTACTATAATATCTTCTGACTATACCACCAAACTACTAGGTGTCACCATTGACAATAATCTGAACTTCGATATCCACATCAATAATACCATAAAGACTGTCAATAGAAAAATTGGCTGTCTCTATAGGGTTAAACCATTCCTTTCCCCTACTGCTAAAACTACTATCGCCCACACCCATTTGATCTCTACACTCCTTTATGCCTCTCCTATCTTTACTAATCTCTCCAAGAATAACCTCAGTAAATTGGAAGTGACCTATAATAACATTGCATGATTTGCTACAGGCAACCCATTCCAAACCCATCATTGTATAAACTTAAAACAGCTAGGATGGTTAGAACTAGCTGTTTTAAATGTCACCAACTAACCATTGCCCCAAACATCCTAAACAAACCTTCTAATACTCCAAGTTTATCTACCCTCATCACCCCCTATAAAAACCTAAAGTCCTTATGATCATCTCACAAACTTCTTATCCACACCTCAAAACCTAATAACAGAGCTGGGGATTCTCTTTTCTCTAATACAGTAGGTAAATCCTGGAATCTTCTCCCTAATGACATCACCTCACTCACCTCTCTATCTCTATTTAAAAACAGAATTAAACTTCTCCTCAAAACATACTGGCTATGCCCCTGCTCCAGACCAGACAAGTCATCTACCTCTACTAACTTGACTTACCTATCCTCTCCCTACTATCCTCTACTACATTTTCCCACCTTATCATATATCTTTTCTTAAGCAAATCCTTTGCTACAATACTACACATCAAACTCCCTTTTTTTCACTTCTGACTTAACCTATACTGTGTCACCATACTTAAAAATAGCACTATATTATACTGCAGGTCCTCAGTGTTAGATCATGCCTAACCTTTCTGCTGTAATTCACATGTTGCAAGTACTGATAATTTTCTTTCTTTTTTCTTTTCCTTTTTTACTATGATTATTTCCTTTTATCTACCTCTGACTTAACCTGCATTGTTGTCTAAGTTCTTTCAATTTGCACTGTTTGTGACTTTTTACCTCAATGTTGCATCCTTTTACAACCTCTATGCTAAAATACACGTTACCATTGTTGATGCATTTTTTTTTCCATACCAGGAAAATTGCTATTTTTACTAGAATATTATATTTTATTTCTTATTTTTTATTTGTTTGTACTTGTATTATTGTATTATTGTATTTGGACCATGTCTTGGAGCTTATCTCCCCGGGCCTCTACTGAAAATGGATATATATCCAGTTAGACTAGCCCGGTCAACAAATGTAAAATAACATAAATAAATAAATAAATAAATAAATATCAACTCTGAGATCACACTACAGTGGGGAAAAGGGCATATTCCAGATGGGGCCAGCTGTTGGTTTGCCCTAGGAAAAGCTTCATTTAAAAGTGTGTTCGCTGATTTGTGTGTTCGATGAATAGGGGCTGATGAATAGGGATTTGGTAAATAGTGAGTTCGATTAAGTGATAGATATATGCAATTTTAATAGCTATCCTCCAAATTTCACCCCCACAAACTTTTAACTAAACAATATTCAGTAGAAGGCATGTCAGGTTTCAAATCCATATAGAGAGCCCAGCCCCAGTTCAAAGCCTATTCTAATTCACTCAAATATATAAATGTATCATTTTTTTTGTTTTGTTTCCACCACTGTTGTCAGCCACCAGCTATTTCCCAAAGCTCTTCCTTGAACACTCACCCTACCTTTCATGACACATTGCTGAGCTACACCTTTAGACCTATAAGAACTCAAGGTAATTGTACAGACATGAGCTCAGGGTGTTCTTGAGTGATACCATCCTGACAGCTGATGGCAGTTTGTTTCAGTATGCCCTACTCACTGTCACTTGTATATGTATCTGCCTAAGGACTACTGTACTTGGTTTCCTACAATTACTGCTTGTCCTTGGTTGTACGCCCTCTCCCTCTTTCTGGAATTGGGAAGTTAGAAAAATCCACCACCCCCCCATCTCAGCTGGGGAACTCCTTGGATACTAGGTTAACTAGTTAAACCCATGCCACCTGGATCCCAATATGCCACATAGCAAGCTTGACGCATTACTTGTGTCTTTATATAAGTCATTACTTGAATGTGTCTTATGTGACTTTCTGACACAGTTCTTGTATCATATTTGTTGCTGTCCAACGAATGACCTCCATTCTATGACTTTGTGGAAGTATGTCTCCATAACTGCACTTTGTATTCCAGATGCAGTCTCCCCAGTTCTATGTGCAGGGAATAGTAATGACCTGCCCTTTAATGGTTAGACATCCCTCTATGCTTGTGGAATTCCCATATGTGCAATTTTCCCACATTAACTGAATACATTTTTGGTACTGGATATGATCACACTTTTCCTCTTACTTTTTACTAGTTGCCAAAGAAAAGTGAGTCCGATTTAATGGAGCATTATCTATATTTATAATAGATGGGAGTTATCTATATTTATAACATGAGAATACATACGTCTGAATCCTGGTTAACTGAGAGATTCAAACATAGGAAGCTTGTGAACTGCAGAAACTTCATCAGAAACATATTTATCAGATTTGTCTCTATGTCTTCCATTTTTTTTTGTCATGATTACCTAAGACATGGGGAGAGCAAATTTATGTTTGTCAGAGACTCCATGGTAAAAGTAACAAGCAGTTTCTCTTTTTAATTGTTCTGAGCAAAAACAGCTTCTTTAAATTACTGAATAACTCATTTAATTGATTATAATATATAATAAAGTAAATCAGTAAAGTTTTTAAATGAATGTACTTCATGTACACATGTTGGACATTTCAGTCTGAGGATCACTGTTTAACAGAACTCATGCATGTGATCTCTGGCCAAATAGCATTCATCAAGCATGTTCATTAATTATCAGCTGTCATCTGATATGCTGGACTTTGCTAGTGGACTGAAAACAGCTAGCATTACAGTAAGCTAGTCCAGTAACCTTGTAGACCAGCAGTAAAGAACTGGTCAGGAAGCTACAGTTAAGTCAATGTAAGTGAATAAAGCTGGAGTTCACCCATTATTAGCAGGCTAGAATCTATCCACTTCAGAGTTCTTCCAGTATAGCTAATAATCCTGGAGAGTTAATTAGCCATCTGTCAGGCCTATTGATTTTCCAGTCTCCAACCTTCACTAAACATATCTGTAAGGTCCATAACTTAATTCTGTTGGACATTTATTAAGGCCTTTTGGAGATGGCAACACCAGGGACATAATATATATAGGAAGTTTATAAAAAACAAATCTTGTTAGAAAAATATTTAAGTCAGTGGTTCAGGGGGGTATTTATAATCTAATGTTATTGGTTAATTTGTTAAATTGTTTAAATCAGTTTGCTCATTTGCTACTGTTATATTAAAAAAAATACACTTTATGCATTGCCGCTTAGCAAGGGTTAAACTATTCCTGGCGCCATAAAGTTTGCTCTTCAAATTTTCCCTTATAGCCAGTTTTTTAGTTTTACCACTCAAATCTGTTTCTTTGAGTTCAGCACTTGTTTGGAACTCATTGTAAGCACTAAATAAGCCACAAATTACTACAGTACTCGACTTTCCTCACTTGTCTAGAGGAAAACAGTTTTTAGGCCTTAAAAAATAAGCACCTATCCAGGCATGTCTAAGGGTCAGCTCCCAGTGTTTTCTCCCATCTACCTGATGAATATGGGCATCTTGGGGCAATGCAGCAATTGCCTCATGTACACAGACAACCCTCTCCTCCAACCACCCAACACTATGACCTGTGAGAGATGCACTTATATAGACAAACTGGAAGCAAAGCTCTCTTTACCCAAGACTGGACTAGACAGTCAAGAGGAGAAAGTAAACACTTGCACCACACCACACTCATCACATAGTCCCTCAAAACCTCCACCACCGAAGCACACACATAGAAACACAAAACGGGTCTATATCAGAACATCGAAGTAGTAAAACTTTGAATGTTCTGATATTGAACACTATTCAGTGAATGCTAAGAATAGTGAAGCTGCAGAACAGTGAATTCTTTCCTCGGGAAAGAATTTGGTTGGCCGTTTCTGTGGCTTTGCTATTCTTAGCGCTGTGGTGGAAAGTTACGGGTTGGGTTCAGGTAAGTGTGTGATTGTTTGTACGTTAGGGTTAGGGGCGGGTTAAATGAGTTGGGGTTAGGGTGCGGGTTAGGCGTGTGTGCGATAGTAACAGACTTTAGAGTTAGGGGGCGGTTTAACTGAGTTAGGGTTAAGGTGCAGGTTAGGTGAGTGTGCGATAGTGATGGACCTTAGGGTTAGGGTTTGGGTTAAGGTAAGTGGGTAGATAGTAGTGTATGTTTAGTTTAGTGTAACATTAGATGTAGGAATTTAAGTGTATGTGTGTGGTTGCTGTTTGTTTGATGTGCTTGTCTTGTGTGTATGTGTTTCAGAGCAGCAAATTTTTTCCATGGGAAAAAATTTGCTGTTCTGAATGTTCGATATTTTAATGTTTAGATGTTTTGGGGCCGAGGAAATAGCATTCGCTATTTTCATCTTTCAATAACGTGATATAAATGCCACAAAACACACACCTACATTCGCGGAGGCTCTCAATAAAAATCTGCTCAAGCAACAGAGACCACCAAAGCAGAAACGCAAGCGACCTCCACCTCCCAACACAATGCAAATGACACATATCCCACAAAGTCAGTGTGCCACTCAACCACAGCCCATAAGGCATAACAACGTACCCAACACTCTAGTCATAGGTGACTCTATAGTCAGGGACACTGATGTTCCACTCACCAGGATAAACAAGGAGAAAGTTGCTGTCAGCTGCCTGTCATGTGCCAGGACCCAGCACATAATGCATGCACTCAGGTCACTCCACAACAAGTACAAATATGACTCTGTCATTGTCCATGTTGGTGTGAATGACCTGAGATTTACCTCCCTGGACTACATGAAAAGAGGCATGGAGGAGCTCTCCGATCTTATAGCCCAGGCAGGTATAAGCCTAGCCCTGAGTAGCATCCTGCCATCACCCAGAATGATACCACAGTAAAAGGACAAAATGATTGGCTTCAACAATTGGATAAGCTTCTGGTGTCATTCTAAGGAGATCCAGTATCTGTCTGCCTGTAATGACATGATCGACAGACCACAATGCTTTGCCAGAGATGGCCTGCACCTGTCACCCTTGGGATTTCGGATACTGGCTAAGGCTCTTGCCACCCCTGTAGTGCCTTTTCAGGCAAGGTTCAAATGACAAATTCACTACCGTAACAGGTACAAGCAAGCAAAATCTGAGGGTAATGCTACTCAATGCTAGAAGTCTAAACCTCAAAATGCATTCACTCGAGGCACTCCTTAAAATGGAGAACATTGACATCTGTGCAGTGACAGAGACCTGGTTCAAGGCTCCAGAGAGCACCCCTGCATTACCAGGCTATAATTCATACCACACATTTTGGCCACCTAACCTGGACCGAAACACTAAAGGCAGAGGCATGTCCATATTCATTAAGGATATCCACACCTCCAGGCTAGTTGCTCAGCATAATGCATCTGAGATTATCCAAGTGCAACTAACTCTGGGCAAGACTGCAATTCAAATTGTAACTTGCTACAGATCCCCCACCATGCCCCAGGATTCCCACTCCTCATTTCTTGATACATGGGAAAATATTAGGGTACAATCCAACACCCTAATAATGGGTGATTTCAACTACCCCACCATTAGCTGGGAAAACTACTCATGCACCAACTCTTTTGTTCAACATTTTTCTGGAATTCATAAATTCCAACACCTTGGATCAACTTATTCACACCCCCACCAGGTGCAGCAATATCCTGGACCTAGTCATTACCAACATGGATGACCGGTGTTCCACAACAGAGGTCAATTCCTGATTGGTCAGATCCGACCACAAGCTAATCACCCTAGACATCCATATCCCACCCCCACCCCCATTAGGGAAACCACTGTAAAAAATTTCGCCAAAGCCAACTTCAACTTCACGCTTCTTAAAACAGAAGTGGCAAACTTCACAACACCCATGCAGATGGACAATAGAGGTACGACTGCTGAATCCTACACAAATGCACTTTATAAGCACTTACACGAGTGCATAGATCGTGCTATCCCTAACAGAACCAAGATGCTGTCCTCCAAAAAAGAGAAGCCAATTTGGTGGTTCCCTGCCATAAACAAACTCTACAACAGAAGAAAGAAACTGTTGCAAAAAAGCGTAGAATCTCATAATTGGAAGAACTCCCTGGTCAGCCTCAATAAGAAGCTGAGATCCCTCATAAAATCCTCCAAAGCTAGTTACGAAAACAAAAATTGCCACTGATTCTAAAGACAATCACAAAGCATTCTATAACTATGTCAAGAATCTCAATGGCAACACTCAGATATTCTCTGAGTTGCAGCACAATGGCAGTAAATATACAGAACCAACTGATATTGCCAACATCCTTGCAGATAGGTTCAGTGTTTACTTTACCCCCCTCTCACCCCCTAAAGGGCCCATCTCTATACTGGAAAAATGCAAAGTTCCTGTAATCACGGCTGCACAGGTAAAAACCACACTCTCCAAAGCCACGAACACAGCATCCATGGGACCTGACAACATCCCTGGCTGCGTTCTACATGAACTACAGAATGAACTGGCACCCCACCTAAGCACCATGTTCAATCATGGCCTCACCTCAGGCTTTGTGCCCACTGAATGGCGTACATTGACGGTTATCCCACTCCACAAAGGGGGAGCCACCATGGACACCAGGAACTACCGTCCCATTAGCCTAATGAGCCTGGTCTGCAAGGCCATGGAACGTATCATCATGGAACTTATAAACAAAAACATTGGTAATCTCCAAACTCTGGACTCCACCCAGTTCAGGTTTGTAAAAGGCAGATCATGTCTCCTAAACCTGATAGACTTCTTTGAAGAAGTCACCAAAGCTGTAGACGAGGGTAAGGTGGTTCACACAGCCTATCTAGATTTTGCCAAGGCTTTTGACATCATCCCCCACTCTGGAATTATAGATAAACTCACCTTTGTGGCTCTGCTCGATAGGGGCACAAGAAATTAATTTTCTTGGGTGGCAAAAGCCAGGGTACCTTTTTGGCTAGGCTTATATAGGCCCTAGGGCCAATAGCCTAGTACCTACCTATGAACCTATGAACCTATGAATAAACCTAACCATGCTTCTCAAATGTGAGACACAAACCTTGGACTTTGTGTCTGTAAAGTAAACACCTTAATCATTATGCCAGACCCCATCACCTTGACTTTTTTGACCTTCCCCTGACAACGCTCCATTACCGCTACAAAGAAAAAAGGTCACCTTGAAAATAAGAGTAATTCTTATCACAATTAACTGATCAAAAGGATTAACTTACTAAAAAGGATACAAGACCTAAACAACATGTCCTACATACACCATCTCAAAGCCGTCACTATACTTGATATCCTACAGACTGTTAAGAGGTGGCCTGTGTCCATACAAGGCATCCTCCAACCCAATACTGATGGATTTACTGCACTTCAGATAGTCAAAATGGCATCAGAAATACTTACTTGGTCTAGAGATCTAAACATCTTTTGCAACATCAACAGAACAGTTTGGATGGGACAGTTATATCTCTCAGAGGATATCACTGCTCTGGAACAGACTGCTTTTCCCCATAAAACATATTCAAGAGCAACTTGGATCTATGGATAGGAAACAGAAAATTTACTCTGGGACTGCCTCTGTACTACTAATGGACAGAAGCAGCTCCTGAATGCTTTATCCCATGCATGGGTGCCCTCAAATCATCTATGGTATGATCCTATTATCTTTATTAGGGGTAATATACAATTATCAACAATGGGATGTGTAATGCCAATCTAAAACCAAATGGGATCGGTTATTTCAAGCACAAAAAAGGAAACTGACTAGACTTAAAATGGCCCACGAGGACCGTTAACCTAGTACTTACCTATGAACTAATGAATCTATAAACCTATAAGCCTCAAGTTCATGAGTAGAAATCCAAAATACATTTTTGAAAATAAGAAAGAAAACTCTCCAAACCAAATGTAAGTGATCAGTGTGACCAGAATAAAAATGTAATTGCAAACAGATAAAAAGCCAGTGCATATGAAACATTAGCTGAAGCTGTCATGCTGCATTAGTGTACACCCATCTGTTGATGTACACATGAAGGATAGTGCACTCTGATGTTTGCTACTTAGAAAAAAATAGACAAAGTAATATACAGCAGAATTATTTAAAAGAAAACCTACTTTATATACCCTATTGTATAATAACAATAAATAAAGTTCATTCAAGGGTATAATTATGATTTTCCTTGAATTATATAATGTGCCCACTTATGGACTTTGCTCTTGTAGGTAAAGTACACATTGTGTAGCTAGACCTAACAATACCCACAGGCAAGCAGTTTTTATTGCATTATCATCTCAGTGCCAAATGCAGGCAAACTCTAACCATCCCAAGGGGCCTAGTCAGCTATAAATTCAGACAGGCTATAGAGAAGACAATCCAGAGTTTATCTGAAACAATCCTATGTTGGTATATAGTTGCTTGGTAAGAGAAGATTTATTTTGATTTATAATTTATTTTTTCCCTGTATTTTTCACTGTTTGTAGGAAGAAATAAATATCTTGTAGACAGTAAGATTTATTTGCTTTGATTTACATTTTGTTGCTTTACCTCTAATTTTCATTGTCTGTTATTAGAAAGAGATAGGTTTTAGACCCACAAACTCTAGCCATCCCAAGGCTATAAATTCACATAGACTCCAGAAAGGATAATCCAGAGCTTATCTGAAAAAGTCCTGTGTTGGTTTATGATTTATTAATCTTTACTCTTATAACGAGGTGTGACTGCAAGCAACAGTGATGTAAAGGAAATCCAGCTTTTTTGTGTGATTGTCACACTGATACTGTCACTCAGAGCAATGATTTAATTGTACCTAATTTAATATTTAGTTGATATTGCCAATATTTTTCTCATAGACGCTGACTTAAAATCTTTTTGAATGCTATGATAACTGATTTTGACTAGACTTTTATTTTAGAATTCTTTGTTCAGATTCCTTAAATGAGTATGCCATTAATGATTTGCTAAAGCACAACTCTCTTGTACACTGTATTAAATGCTATGGGTATTCTACAAAAGGGCCTTACAGAAACAGATACTTGGTGCAAGAGCCATGGGCTCAAGCTCAATGCCAAGAAATGTATAGTTATCCCCTTTGGGAAAAAAACATGTACCTGTGAATTACCACATAGGTGGCAGTACACTAAACACCAAAAATGTGATAAGAAACCTAGGGACACAGGTGGACCTTCGATAACCATATTGCCACAACAGTCAGGAAATCCTTCTATGTGGCACACCTCATCACTAAGGGCTTCTCATCCAGAAAAAAGGAGGTCATTGTCCCACTGTACTCATCCCTCATTAGGCCCATTATAGAATACAATGCCCCATTTGGTATGTACCTCTCAAGACATCTTCAACAACTGGAAAGGCCGCAGAAATACCTCACTAAAAGAATCACAGGCTTAAAGCAGATGCTCTATGCTGACTGTCTAAAAAAACTCCACCTATACTCTGTCGCATATCATCTACTTAGAGGTGATCTCTGCTTAACATATGACGCCATGTCAAACCTACAGCTGTTGGACATGCTACACTTAAAGAAATCCCAATCCCTCAGAGACACACGCTCCAGGGATCTAAACCTTGTCATCACAATGAACAAAACATGTTGGAGGGATAGGTTCCTGACCCAGAGACTCCCCAGACTCTGGTATAGACTGCCCATACATGTCAAGCAGAACGCCTCTTTAGCCCTCTTCAAAAGGAACCTTGATGATTGGATGGGAGATAGGAAATTCACCCCGGGGATCACGTCAGTCACCCTGTTAGAGAGGGGTCCAGGGAAGTAAATACTGTGGGAAGAAATAGCCAGGAAATTGTTATGGCTAGGCTTGTATAGGCCCTAGGACCGATAGCCTAGTACCAACCTATGAACCTATGAACCTATGTATATTTAAAGATAACATTTGATAACACTAGTGACCTGTGTTCTTCATGTCAAAACTGCATGATTTGCTTACCATTATTAGTAGTAAATATACACTTACTGATGATGATTGTACTTGTGAAATTGGCACAGCCTGGAGAACTGTTGCTATATATGTTAATCTATGTTAATCACTGGACTGATGAGAAATAATATTAGGCAAAGTGCAAATAGAACTCACATAGAAAAGGAAGTGTCTATTATTAGTGAAGATCATTCAACTTTTAAACGAATACCAGTGACAAGTTTGGAATTCAGGAAGGGTTGAGGGCTGGCACAATGGTTGAGGTGGTTACCTCAGAGACAAAATGTGCAGGGTTTGATTCTCACCAAGGGAAATTGGCTAAGTTTAAAATATCTCCGAATGTCATCTGCCCTAGTACTTACCTATGAGCAAGTAATCTGAGAATCCAAATCATTTAGAAGAAAATTAAAGAAAGATGTTCACAACAAATAACACGGATGAAAAAGAAACTGAATAATGGTGATAATGCAAAGAGAATACTATTAAAAAGGACATTACTTTATTATATAATGCACAGATTACAAGGGATGGTAGCATTTTTCTTTTGGAAAACCTTCAGTCTATAGGAAAAGGCATCATTTTTCCAAAAGTGAGGCAAGGGGCAGGTGAGAAGGAAGAAATCAAAATTTAACCTGGAAGGACTGAAGAACATTACTGTAAGAAAAAAGAGGATAAAGACAGAAGTTGACAACATGGCTCAAGCTGTGGATGTACAAAGCCAGTTGGATGAGAATTGTATGCTTGGAAATGTAATAAGCAATGTAAAGAGTGAGATTAATAGTCTAACGGTGATGATCTTTCCTTTGTAACAAGTGATAGAATAGCTATTACTAAATTAGAAGTTGAAGAGTCTTCAGATGGGGTCAGAAATTATATAGTTATAACTGAAGATTCCATTATTAGAGAAACTGATAATTTCATTTTCAGAAAAAATAATGAATGCTGAATGGTGTTAGGCTTGCCAGGATCAAAAATGCAGGATGTCAGAAATGCCTTAGAATGCCTTTAATGCAAGGAAGTATGAATCCATCTTTATTCGTGTTTTACAAATTATCTCATCTGCAAGGACTTTCTAACTCTTAGTAAGGAATTACAGCCTTCTTGGATAGCATAGCTTGTAGAGATACTAGAACATGCTTTTCACAAATTGGATATAGAATGGAGAGTCAGGTCACCATGAATGAAAAGATTTTGGGGGTAAATACCTACATGAAAAAAATGGCCTATTTTAAAACACGGAAAAGAATACAGCATCCAAGCTAAATTTTGGACACACATGTTTAAACAGGATGGCATGCACTTGCTAGGACCAGGGAGGAGAATTTCTGCAGCTGATATAGTTCAATAATTGACAAACACAAGGCAGGATTTTTGCCAGTTTGAAAATTGAACAGTTCAAAGATAGCAGCATTTGATTCATCTCTGATGGTTGCTAATACTAGGAGATTTAGTAATAATGTTTTTTTTTAATTGGAACATTTGCTACATTCCTACAAGACTGATGTTATTGTTTGTGAAACATGGTTAAGGAATAATGACTGGCAATCAATTTTTTCAGTGTATAAATGTTTTTACTGTAACAGACATTCTAACAAAAAATGAGATGAAGGTGTTATGATAGGGAGTTATGAGACCTGTTATTGAGTGGTGCAGTGGTTAACATTGTTGCCTCACAGAAAGAGGTTTTCTGGTTCGATTCTTGGCTGGGGTGCCTTTTGTGCAGAGTCTGCATGTCCTCCCTGCATTCACATGGGTTCCCTCCCACCTTCAAAAGACATGCATCTGGAGTGTTTCCCCCTGGGCCTCTGCTGAAAATAGACTCTGTCCTAGTTGGACTTTCCTGGTCAACAAATGATAAATACATAAAGTAATAAATAAATAAATTAGTACATGTTTGGTGATAACACAAATACTATAGATTGTGTAACTGTGACAATAATGACAGCCCTGGAACATAACACAAATATTGGAGTATATAGACCACCAATATCAAGTTCTGATGACTTAGACAAATTCGTACCTTTCTTGCATGCAACACAGGAGGGAAGAATAATAGTGGCTGGGGAGTTACATTTACCAGAAACAGACCGGGATAATATCGATTCAACAACATCAGTAAGGAATTATTTACAATGTATGTTCAGGAACAACAATTGCTTCAGATTGTAAAAAAAAGTCTACCCGGGAACATAACATACTAGACATTGTTTGTGTTCCTAAAGAAATTACCTGCACTTCATGTCAAGTTTTACCACTATTGATGTGCAGTGATTATGGGGTTCTGAAGATTAAGTTGTTGCTAGATAATTTGGCCAAACTGAAATCTAAACCAATGCACAGATGATTAATAACAGATTATGTAGATGCAAAACAGTCACTATGTAAAACTAACTGGAGTGATGTGTTCAGTGGAAAAAACACAGAAGGAATGTGACAAGTTTTGAAAGATAAATTGTTTGAATGACAGAAGTCAAAAAATGTTTAACATCAGGATCTAGGTACACAATGTCAGGAGGATATATTTTTGTAATAACAAGTTACTTGATTAAAATATTAGACAAAAAGTATAAGAAATGGAAAAGATGTTGAAGTGTAACTTTGTAAACTGAAATAAACAAGCTAGAGAGACAATTTATATACAGTGTAAGTCAAGCTCTAGAAAAGTTTGAGGAAAAATTTATATGAAGATATTGAGCATAATAGGAAATGATTTTTATAGATACATAAAGTGTGTTAGGAGAAAAGATATACCAATTCATTGATGTATGCAGATTCTAAAATTTATTCTCAGACACAACAGCTTATAGACATATTTACGAAATTTTACATAAAGCAGTTAGGCTCCACAAAGGGGGTGATAAATTGTCCTAGTAACATCTAGGTAACCTCAGATATTGAAACCAAATTATATTATATTGAAAAAAAACTACACAAACTGAAACCAAATTACAGGGAGGATAAGGAATTAGTAATAATGACCTGAGAACACTTTGGCATGCAAAGTACCATGTATCTGTTATTTACTAGGTTATTTAAACATGAGAAGATTCTTCAAGATTGGAGTCGTGTACTTGTTAAGCCTATTTTTAAGTTTAAGGAGAGAAGGACAAACCCATTGTCATACAGGCCCATAGGTTTACTTTCATGTTGTGGAAAAATAATGGATAAGGTTATAGTGGGTAAATTATTGTCAGAACTGGAAACATATATCAGCATGCATATGTTGAAAATAGTTTACTATCAAAAGGTGGATGGGAGAATCTTCGCAGATGGAAAATCAAAACATGGAAGCTCGAATTTCTATCTTGCTGAACATCTCCGTGCTCAAAAGTTTATATCAGAGAATGCACAGTGCATTCGCTAATATAAACTCAAAGTACTGTACAGCGATTGTGGTACAGAGCTGTGTGGGAAAGTCATCTCTTTCCTCACTTTAGTGCAATCTCGGAGTTGGAATATGTAGTTAAGCAGGGGGTGTGGGGGGTACAGGGGGGCTTTCCCCCTCTGCAAAAACGTGATGTTAGGTATAGGAGTTTACTGTATCTGAGCTCCTATACAGACATCACATAAACTCTTCGGCAACAATGTCAAATCTGCTGAATTCATTCAGCTGATTTGACATTGTGCCGTATTGTACATTTTGGCTTTTGGGGGGGGGGGGGTTCAGTGTGTCAAATGGAAAATATTTTTCCATTTGACATTTTAATAGTAAACCATTGAAAATAGATCTATAAGCACCTGTAACATGACACTCTATAACAATATAATAACAGCTATAAATGAAAAAGTGTATTATGATGTAATTTATATAGATTTAACTTCAGTGTTTGATAGGGTCATGCACAAAACTCTGATCAGTAAATTAGAACAACTGGGTATTGAGGTACTCTTGATAAGATGGATAGCTGCATGGCTTACAAACAGGACATGATAAGTATCATACAGCAACTGGACAGGTACAATTCTTTGGTTAGAGTCAGGGTGCCCTACATGGCACTGTCCTAGACCCATAGTTGTTTAGATTGTTTATTTCAAATCTATGTTTTTTATGTGAGGTGTTCTACAATCTGTATGCAGATGACCTGAAAATGGATGAACTGATTACATGTGTTACAGATAAGGCATGTCTGCAAAAGAACTTGACTAAGTTGACCATTTGGGCACAGGAGAATAATATGCTGATAAACACATCAGTAACTAAGCATACTGGATTTGGGAGACATTATTGAAAGGTGAATATTTACTACAGCACACAGTGATTGAAACTGTAGATTCAGGACATGGATATATGGGTAGATCCAGCTTTACGTCTTTCTAGCAATATCAACCAATTGGTTAATGATAGTTATAGAACTATAGGTTGTATAAAAAGATTTATAAAGTCTAGGAAATCATTGTCAGTTACATTAAACGCAGACTTGAGTATGGAATAACAGCATGGAAACCAGATTAGTAAATTAGAAAGAGAACAGTGGAAATATATCAAGGGTATCCATAATTTATTATGAAAGACTGAAATCTCTGATCTCAGAGTCTCATACAGATGTTTAAGAGGAGACCTTATTCAGGTATAGAGGGCATTTAGAGACAACTACCTCTGGGAATGTTTAGGGTTATTGAAAGTATTAGAGAATCATCAGACCACCTACATAAAATGTGCAAAAGCGACCTTTAAAAAAGGAAAATTGCAGCACCAGGAAAACATCAGTTTGGGACAAGAATGTGATATAAAAGAACTTGAGCAAGAGGGGGTATATAAATACTTGGGAATTGATGAAGGATCAGCAATAAAACATGAACAAATGTGAATAAAGTTTAGTAAGGAGTACTTTAGAAGACTTAAATTAATCCTGAAAACAGCATTGACACCTAGGAACAAGATCCAAGCTATAAATCAATTTGCTCTTCCTGTCCTAACTTATAGTTTTGGAGTGACTGACTGGCCCCAAAAAGTGTTGGATAGATTGGATATTAAAACAAGAAGGATGCTTCATGCTCACCAAATGATTTATAAAAATCAGTGTATACCAAGATTATATATTCCCCGTTCTGAAGGAGGGATGGGCCTCCTTGAAATTGATTACATGTAGAGATCTGCAATTGTGGGACTCCACACATATCTACTGACCTCACAAGATCCAAATGTGGTGAAAGTTTTGAAACATGAGGAGAATAAATTTAAGATGACATCTCTGCTTAATTTAGCAGAAGCATATCGACGTCAAGCAGGAATGGAAATCAAACCAGAAGTGGATAAAAACCAGGCAGCAACTGAATGTGCTAAAAAATAAAAGAAAGAATATAAGGTGAAGGGCGAGATGAGAAGGCAAGAAATGTGGAAAAAATATAAATATAGTTGCAAGTATAGAAAACTTCTGGAAGAACCTCATGTTGATCAAGAACAAATGCAGGAATGGTTAATGAGAGGTGAATTTACATCAAGAAAGGAAAGGTTAATATTGGCAGCCCAAGATAGTGGGCTATGTACACACTGGTTTACTAAGTCCATTGAACATGTGGGAGAAACAGACATATGTAGGTTTTGTGGAACCAAATTGGAAACAGTCACACACCTTATTGCTGGTTGCGACTCTCTAATGACAGAGGGACTGTATACTGAAAGGCATACTAATGTGGTGAGATTGTTACACTGGAGAGTGTGTAAACATTATGGTATCAAAGTGGCTGAAAAACACTGGAAACATGAGCAGCAGAGAATCATAGAAAATGATGAAGTTTACATCACTTGGGATCACCCAGTACCAACAGTCCAAAAGATAGAGGCTAGAAAACCGGATATAGTGGTCCAAGAAAAGAAGACAAAAGTAGCATTGTTCATTGAAATTACCATACCTAGTGACTACAGTGGCTTGCGTACAGAGAGACACAAAGTCATAAAATACCTCGAGCTGCAGGCAGAAACAAGAGCCATGTGGAAGAAAGATACCCAGACAGTTCCAATAGTAGTAGGAGCAACTGGTCTTATAAAAAAGAATTTACAATCTTATTTAGGTATGTTACCAATTCATGTAACACCGTACGAATTGCAGAAGAAGTCATTACTGGGCACATTGCGGGTGCTGCGAAGAGCACTTTTGGCTAACATCAAAGAGTGAAACAATACTAATTTCATGAACTTTAATCATACTTTGACTTAGGAATGGGGTCCATTCCAGTCATGGTATTAGAAACCCAAATGACTTGGCGAAATTAAAAACAGCAAAAGACTATATAGGAATGAGAAGTGTACTATTTAGTTCTCTGAGAGAGTAGCAGGTGCAGGGAATAAACTACCAAATTACATTAAAGCAAGCAATAGTTTAGATAATTTAAGAACAACCTGAACAATGGTTATGGGAATAACTGTTTTTGCATATAGGTCAGCTTGAAGGACACTACTACTCATGCCTACAAGATATCTTGACAGAATCTAAAAATGCAGGAAAGTTAAAGAGTGACAACTTCCTGTGTAATGACTGTGATGTAGTTATGAATGTACTGAATTTTTTATCTCTTATGTTTGTGCTCAGCTGTGCCAATACTTACAAAGAATGAGCCATTTAAAAATGTAATATTTAAAATATTTGAAAACTTATCAAGAAAACACAAGTTCTGAGCTAAGCTGAGTCAGCAGACCAGCACAGATTAGCATTTTAATTTGCCATTTGAGGCTTTGTTATTCAGAAAGCCTGTAATAATTGAAGAATCAACTTTAGAAACCAATGATAAACTTCAATTTTTGTTTCCCTGTCTTGTCTTCTCTCCTTTTTTGTAAAAGAGACCAGAAGAGCTACGTTTCATCTGCTGGAAAACGAGTTACCATTATTTGGTTAAATCAATCATATAAGGGATTACAAAGGAAATCTATGCAATACAAGTGACTTCAAATGCCAGCACTGCCATGGCAAGAATAGAAAATGTGGCAGAAAAGCCTGCCACTTCAAGTGAAAGCAGTGCCTCACAAGAGGAAAGTGAACATAAAAGCATTATTACCTCATCAGCACGTATTTCACCTGCTAGGAAGAAACTCAGGCAAGCATTAGGATGGCTTTGCATTAAACACTTGTTTTAGAAGACGCTGTAAGTATTAATGTAAGAACTAGAAATTAAGTATTGTACTTTATTTCTTACTGGGCATATCAGTATTTTAGGATATTGTGCAAAAATGCTAATTGAATATAGAATTAGAAACACAGCTTCCTGAATGGTTGAATAAATGTGTCATTAATGTTCTAATAGGGTAGCAGTACAAGGACTGCATTCTTCTTCCAGCTGCCTTGGACTCTGTGTAGAAATAAAAAGGGTGTGAAATTCTTCATCTGTACTAGCAAAGAGTGCCCTTCCTGTCTGCACTAGTAAAGAGTACCCTTCCCGCTGTAGTTGAGCAATTTGGAAAGGAGTAAAAATGGATTTATTTGTCAAGATAAAGGTTACTAAGAGATTGCGGCATGAAACAGCTGTGGATGTCTCCTAGAGTGCCACTGGTGAGACTAGTAGCAAATGTATGAATGGTGTAGTATTGGTGCAGTTTCTTCCGACTGACGATAAAAGACAGGGTCTGAGTTCTTCAGCTGCTTAATCCTACTTTCCACACCACATTTGCTTGACCTCCATTGCTGAAGACTGTGTTGTTTATAGGGCTCATAGGAAGTTACTAGGCTATTGGCCCTGAGGCCCTTATAAGCCTAGCCAAGAGTTTAGCCCACGTTTAGACAAATCAGCAGCTGGTGCCCCTGTCCAGCAGGGATACAAGTGGAATCTCGGGGATGCATTTTCTATTTCCCATTCAGTTATCTAGGTTGTGCTTAAAAAGGGGTAAAGAGATACTCTGCTTGATGTGGAGAGGGAGTCTATTCCACAGATGGGGGAGTCAGTGGGACACAAATCTGTCCCACCAAGTCCTGTTGATGTCACAGACCATGCTGAGGCCGTGTGTGTGGGTTACTCGAGTGGAGCTTGACTTGCGGATATGCAGCATTCCCATCAAGGTGGGGTCCCAGATCACCTTGAATGCCAGAGGTCACCGTTTTGGAGCCTGTATGAAACTGAATAGAAGCATAGAGCTTTTATCCTATCTGTGTATGGTAGATTTTTGAGGCCCTGGATTCTCCTAGTGAGGAACCTCTGTGGTCTCTCCAGCTGCTGCATGTGCTTTGCGAGGTACATGCTGAACGGGTTGTTGTACTGAATAATGGGCCTTATAAGGGAAGAATACAGGGATGTTATAACCTCCTTCTGCCTGATGAGATATTCTTACTTATGAGATGGGCCATGTAGAAAGATGATGATGTATTTTTTATTATTCAGCTTGAGGCCATGTTTCTGGCACCAGTCATTTGTTTGGGTGAGACCCTCTTGGAGGATGTCCACGTCACTAGGGGAATTTTTGACAGCGCCCAGCCTGCAGCCAACTACAAACTTGATCAGCCACAGCCCACTGGTTTTGGCCTGCACCTCAGAAAAGTATATCCCAAATGACAGAGGCCCCAAGACCAAACCCTGGGGTACCCCGCTCGATACGGGTCTACTGCTTGAGGTGGCTTCCCCTATTTTGACTAGGTGGGTTCTATAAGTGAGACAGTTAGCTACCCATCTGGTAACATATGGATTGATGCTTAGTTGAGAGAGTTCGTCTATTATGCCAGAGTGAGGAATAGTGTTGAAGGCTTTGGCCAGGTTGTATATGTGGTGTCCTTGACCACCAGTTCTGAACAGATCTGGGTGCACCATCTTCCCCTCGTCCATAGCTTTGGTGACTGTCTCAAAAAAAGTCAACCAAATTTAACAGGCATAACTTTCCTTTGACTAAGCCAAACTGTGTGGAATTGAGTGTTTGGAGGTTGCCAATGTCCTTGCTAATGAGGTCCGTGATAATCCGTTCCATGGCCTTGCTCATCAGGCTAGTTAGGCTGATGGGTCTATAATTTCCTGGCTTGATGAATGCTCCACTTTTGTGCAAAGGGATGACAGTGGCTGTCCTCCACTCAGCTGGGACAAAGACGGTACTCAGTCTTTGGTTGAATAGGGTGTCTAATGGTGCTGCTACAGGTTCCTGCCTTTGTTCATATAGGATGCAGCCTGGGATGGTATCGAGTCACATGGAGGCTGTATTTTTTGCCTTTGAGAGAGCAGTGATGACCTGATCCCTAGATATAAGGGGAAGGGAGCAGGTACTGGCAATGCCCTGATTTACTGATAGGGGGGCAGACAGGTGAAATTTTCACTGAATCTGCCAGCCAGCAAGTTTGCTATAACTATGGCATTTGTATATGTGGTGTCCTTGACCACCAGTTCTGAACAGATCTGGGTGCTTCCTTTGAGATTGCAGACATATGTGAAGAAAGCCGTATAATTGTCTCTAGTAGATTTGGCCAATTTGGACTTGAAGTTTGCTTTGGAGGATTTCACTAGAGCTCTTATTTTCTTGCTCATGCTAAGGAGAGACTGCTTCCAATTGGGCACCTGCTCCTTCTTGACCCTGGACAGTAATTTTTTTCTTTTGTTATAAAGTTTATTTATTGCAGGTGTCCACCAGACAGGTTTACACTTCTTGCAGAGGATGATTTAGTCCTGTCAGGTATTCCTGATTCTATGCAGCTATATAAATGTTTGTATAGTGCTTTCGTATAGTTTTGGATATTGGTGCCAGTTCCTAGAGAGGGGGGTGGGGCTGTGAAGGGGATCAAGGAGGAGGTGATAAATTATTATGACGATAGGGTTGTATGTTGTTATAATGATTTTAAGATTTACAGCTACACTGAGATTTTCCTTACTGTAGAGTATTTCACACTATTAATGAACTGTTTTAAGTTTATTTCAACTAGGAGGGTAGACGTTGCAGACTCTATTTTGGAAAACTGAACCTTGAAGTATTTTTTAAAGAACATAATGAGAAAGACAGAGGGACATGTACTTTATCAAACCTCAAGATATGTAGCACTTTCAACCCACCCCTTAATCCCATAATCCAGATTTTTGAGAAGGCAATTATGGAGGATCTATACAAAGTTTTCTCCCAGGATAAAAGGATTTATGTAAACTTGACTAAGAAGGAAAGCGAATTTTTTTACATGCTTAGGCACAACAAAAATATTCAGGCTATGAAAGTAGATAAGGGTGGAGGGATGTTGTTTTATTTGGAAGATTATAAGAATGTTATGACAAAGTTGTTGCATAATAATGAGACTTATTCACTCATTTCAAAAATCAAATTTAAATTGCATGTAGGCATGTAGACTCATATTTAAAAGAATTTCTCTTGGAAAATAGGATTTGTTTAGAAATATATAAATTTCTAAAACAGCCCAATCCGATTATTCCTAATATCTTTGGGATTCCCAAAATACACAAAAGAGTGGCCAATCCACCTTTTAGACCCATAGTATCTGCAAAGGGGTCAAAGATGCATCCTTTTGCAGTTTTAATAGTCCACTTTATCTAAAGAGTTGATAGCGACTATTGTTGAGTTGATGGAATTGGTGCTAGAAAACAATTATATACAGTTTGAAGGAGAATATTTCCAGCAAATTGCTGGTGTGGTAATGGGGGCAGCATGTGCCCCAGTGTTCACAAACATTGTCATGCTGGGATGGAAGAATGAGTATGCATTTAATAGTCCTTTTGCCAGGTATTTGCATTTATATGTTAGGTATTTGGATGATATATTTATTTCGTGGGATGGGCCTTTTGAGGAGATGTCCAATTTTGTGGAATATTTAAATAGTAGTATTGAATACTTTCATTTTACTAAATGTTGGGATAAGGAAATGATTAGTTATTTGACCACACTCATTTCCCACACTGCAGAAGGGTTTAAATCAAACTTGTTTAGGAAGGATATTTTTCTGTAACAGTTATCTGCATTATTCAAGTAATCATCCTCATTTTTACAAGAAAAACTTGATGAAAGGACAAGTTATATACATTGCTAGTATGACCTCAGAACAAGCTGAGGTATGGGATGAGCTTATTAAACTGAAGAAGATGTTACCCTGATAAAATGGTGGATGATATTATTAGGGAAGTTTATCAGGGCTAGGGGTCAAGATATAAATCCCTTTTGGGAACAAGTTTGGAGAATTCTTTGGAAAAGGTGGAAGATGTTAAACATGAAAAGGCATTTGTGCTTGAATTTAAACAATATACGGGGGAAATTGGGTCTATAGTAAAAAAGAATTGGAATATTTTTAATGTTAATAAGGAACTTTATGACCTACTGGGTGAGGACCATGTGTTCACATACAAGACTGGGAAGAATCTCAAAAGTATGTTTGAGAATAATGGGGTCAGTGCTACAGTTATAAGTAAGGGGACAGGTCCATGTGGTAGGTGTAACCAGTGTTTGTATCTACTTAATGAGGATAGGTTGATTTTGGATAACAAGTTAGGGAGCAGGGTGATAGTAAAAGAATTGTTTATTTGGTTAAATGTAATGCCTGTTCTGCCTTTTATGTAGGGAAGATGGAGAAAGCACATAAAAACAGAATTTATGAGCATATTTATAACTTGCAAAAGAGAGGCTAGTACTCTGTACAGGCATTCTGTTATATGTACAAAATTTTCTCATTTTGTATTTGGTATTTTAGAAAGCATAACAGTTAACCCCAGAGTTGGTGACTGGAAGGGTTACTTAATGAAGCGTGAGTTAATGTGGCAGTTAATATTGAATGCCAGTTTTTTCCCAGGGTTGAATGATCAGGTTTCTCTTAAACCTGTTTTAAATGAGAGGGCAGCTTCAATTTAGAAGAGGTAATAGATTAAATTAAAAAAAAATGTATTCAGAGTGTGTTTGGTGAAAAATAATGACATTTAAGTATGTTTGAATGACTTAACATGTGTTATATATAATGTTTTAATGAAAAGGGAAAAAATGTTTTTATCACTTTAAGGATGATTGATGGTTAATTTAATTAGTGAATTGAATAGTTAATGGGAGGGTAAGGGTGCATGAAGATGTGGTTGAGCACTGAACTTTATCTTATGAAGTCTCTGTATATGGGACGACAACGCTTATTATTCTGTGTTTTTATGATTATTAAAACAATTGTTGAACAGCTGTTGAATTATGGTTTATTTGCCAAGTCATGGTTCTTTGTTTTTTGCAGTACTAGTTTTGTTGGCCATGCACCATTCATTTTACACCATCCCTCAGTAGGCTGTAATCAACTTTGGAGAAGTTGTTTTGTTTGACCCTAGCTAGAGAGGGGTTGGGGGAGATGGTGACTTCAAAAGTGACTGCTTTATGGTCAGATCTTAACAGGGAGGATGATACTGCAGGGATACAGCAGTGATTACTCATGTTGGTTAATACCATGTCCAAGATATTATCACCTCTTGTGGGGGTATCAACTAGCTGTACCAAATCATTTGTATTGACAAAATTGAGGAATTTCTGGGCATTTGTGTTCTGGCATGAGTAGTTCTTCCATTCTATGTTTGGGTAATTAAAGTCACCCAGAATCAAGGTAAAGAGTTGAATCTTGACAGATTTGAATAGGTCCAGATAGGCAGATTAGGCATCTTGAGTAGATTTGGGGGCTGGTAGCTAGCTATGATTTGTAAAGGGATCTTGTCAATGGTCAACTGCACCTGGAATGTCTCCTGTGCGTCATACTGTTTGACCAGCCTGAAGGCATGTATGTCTTTAATATATATTGAAACTCCACCTCCTATGGCTTTACTACCAAGAGTTTTGGGTCTGAATGTATGATAGGATGACCAGGTAAGGCTGGGATGCTCTCTGCAGCTTTTAACCAGGTTTCTGTGACTGCACAGATGTCAGCATTTTCTATGATTAATAATGCTTACAATGAATTAAGTTTCATGTTTAGACTCCTAGCCTTTAGCAGCATGACCTTTAATTTGCGTTTTGTTGAAATTTTTATGTTGGTAGTTTTAACCTCATCACTTTTTCTAAAAAAGGCACTATGGGAAGAGGCAAGAGCCTTTGCCAGGAGCCTGAAACCCAAGTGAGACAGATGCAGGCCATCTCTGACAAAGCATCGTGGTCTATCGATCATATCCTCCCAGGCTGACAAGTACTGGATCCCTTTGGAATGACACCAGAAACTAAAGCCAATTGCTAAAGTCAGTCATTTTCTGTTTGTATTGAGACATCATTCTGGGTGATGGTAGAATGCTGCTTAAGGCTAGGGACATACCCGCCTGGGACATATATTCAGTGAGTTCAATCATGTCTCTCTTCATATAGTCCAGGGAGGTATGTCTCAAGTCATTCACACCAACATGGACTATGAGAGAGTCATAACAGTACCTGTTGTTGAGAGACTTGAGTGCATGGGTGATATGGTGGATTCTGGCCCCTGACAGACAACTAACTGCAACTTCCTCCTTATCAAGCCTGTTGAAAGGCATATCTTTGTGTCGAGCAATGGAGTCTCCTATGACTAATATGTTGGTTTATGGTTAAGCCTTAGTGGTTGTGAGACACAGGTGTGTGAACTATGCATGGTATGTGGTGTGGATGGCTGTGTAGATTGTGTGTGTTTTTGCCTCAGAGGTCTCCTTTGTTTGCGTATGTTTTTGTAGAGGACTTCCACATATGTGGGTGCTTGTTGTGTACGTGTGGATGGTGTTTGAGGTGTAGTGATTGTGTTGACAACCTTCTCAGTGCCAGATAGACTGTCTTGTGAGGGAGAGAGCATAGACTCAAAGTTCCTAATGTAATTACATCTCTTGAAAATTGTGTTCCAAGGTGGTAGTAGTAGGTGGTTGTCTGTGTACATAAGGCAGTTGCTACATGGTCTCAGGATGCCCATATCAGCCAGACTGGCAGGAGAAACTGTAGGAAATCATCCATCCATATTTGTCAGAATCTGAGAGAGAAAGGCCAGGGAGAGCTAAGGGGTAAGCCTAAAGCTCAAGTGCTTAAACCAAAACTAAGAGGCTTAGAAAACACTTACAATTTAAATAGGCTATAAACAGGCAGTAATAAATGCAACAGAAAAGATGCAATTGAACACTTTAGAAAACACACCACAGCAAGTAGCAGAAAAAGCAAGATAAAGTAATAGAGCAGGAGGAGGAAACACACATACAGTAAAAAGCAGCTGAATAAAGTGTTTTTTTTCCGGTAAAGTGGAAAGGGAGAGAGGAGGAACAGATGGAAATTCAAGGTTAAGGAACTAAGGGGTTTGGCCTTCCCAAATAATCTCTGTATTAGGTACAATGAACTAATGAGATGGGTCCCTTATCAAATTTACTGTAAGGGCAGGCAACAGCAAAAGCCACCAACTTTAAGAACACAACAGCAGTTGGGTTGGAGAAAAACAAAAATTCAACCAGAGGTCAGCAAATATACATAAATGGAGACACAGACAAATAAATAATTCAGTCAAATAAATAAATAAAAAGAGTGCAGCACTCTTAATAAAAAAACATAAAACCAGTGCAGTACTGTTTAAGCAAATAAATAAACAGTGCAGTACTGATAAGCAAATAAATAAAACTAGTGCAGTGTTGATAAGAAACACTGAATAGTTAGATTCATTTTCATTGCTCTGTATAGCAACAGTATCTGAGTGCTCAGATGTGTTAGTCTACAAGTTTCAAATGGTAACATCACAGAAAAAGTATAACATTCTGTGTTTTACAAATTGCTCTTTCTCCAAGTTGCAACCACCTCAAAATGAGAAGATAAAAATACAGAAGAGAGGGTGTAGCTAGAACAGTTGTTCCCCGTAACACAAATTATTCAGATTTTATTGGCTACCTTTGCACAAAAACAATTTAGTTGCAAGCACATTTGTTTATGTTGCCTGTGTACTCAAGGTGTTGCTTTTGTACAACTGCAACAAAGTAAGCAATGTAAATTAAAGCATATCATTTTCAACCAGACATATATTTTGTTCAACAGAGAAATGAGAATATCACTAAAATGTTAGCTACAGATATAATAATAATAATAATAATAATAATAATAATAATAATAATAATAATGATGCAGCCTGGTCCAGTGACATGGAGGGATAAAACCCTGATTATGACTCAGGTGACCCAAATTTAATTAGTATCTGACCACTTGATGGCACATGGAAGGGAAGAAAGAGCACATTCATCCTGAGTCGCGTGGCACATACCTGGGATGCATTCAAGTGGTTGGTTTCCCTCATGGAGATCAGGGTAACAACCATACCCATGCTGTCTTGGGATGGTCAAGATAGTCCTACCACTGGTAGTCCCTTGAAAAGTAAGTGGTAGATCAATACTGATACCCACTGTACAATCCACCAACCCAGATGGTGTTACTGGGCAATACAAGGGGTGGGAATGCAGGAAAAGAAAACATTCCGTGGCAGCAGTAAGACATGAACCAGGAGACTTCTTAATGGCTCTGAACATGGGTTAGAGTAAGTGTGAAAGAAGCTAGTTAGGTTCAGGAAACACAGTGGATGAAGTTAAATCCAAGGAGTTGCTGATGGTCAGCTGTTAGGAGCTGGACATAGTGAAGGATGAGAATGTAGGAGAAGAAAACTCATCTTGGCAGCAATACAGTGCACTCCAGGTGTCTGTATCTTCTCACCAGCCCTGAACAAAGGTCAGAGTTAGTCCAGGGAAGGCCAGTTGGGTTTAAAAAACCCAGTGGATGAAGAGATGTCCTAGAAGCAGCTGATAGTCACCTGTGGGGAGGCAAAAATGAGGAAAATATAAATAAGAAAAGTCACACAGGTGGGAAAAGACTTCAGAGTCGAGTACTGCTCAAAACATAAATTTATTACTTTAAAAAAACTCATAAAACAATAGAGGTTAACTACTTTCGTCCTCTGGTAACTGGATTTCATCAGAACAATTACCCATACGTCAAGAAGCCTTTTTATATACATCATACTAAATTAATTGATTACATAATATTCAAAGTAGTAAAATGTCCTCAGAGTGCCAGCATAAACAGCTACAATATTGTCAAACCAACTAGTAAAAACATGTAACAGTTGCAAAGAAATAATTTACAGCAATACGCAGTGCACTTAAAAGATTACTGCAGCTAAAATTAAAACAATTTTTTAAATTTTTTTATATAATACTCTTAACTAAATTTTTTTCTTCTGATAAGTCCAGTTACCAGAGGATGAAAGCGCTTAACCTCTATTGTTGTTTTTATGAGTTTTTTTTTTTTTTTTTTTTTTTTTTTTTTTTAAGTAATAAATTTATGTTTTGAGCAGTACTTGATTCTGAAGTCTTTTCCCACCAGTGTTCCTGTTCTTGCTTTCTGGATTGATTTTGTTGAAAATATAAATAAGTAATACATGAATAAATAAAGTAATAAGAATATTAGTCACTTAACCTAAAACTAACACATCAAGCTTATGTTCTTTACCATACAGGTCTATATTATGTCCGCAAAGAGGCATTCCATCGAACACCTTTTCATCAACTCTTAAAACACGAACTTGTCATAACAGTGAACGGCCAAATCAGCGATTTAATTTTCCTGGGCAAGAAATTGCTTGGCCATCCTTGTTAGTTTTCCGTTTTCCCCACTGTACTGCGATCTTGAAGTTGTTATATTTTGTTAGGGGGGCGTGTGGGGCACAGCCCTCCACTTTGTGATGTTTGTAGTGATGTGTTCTTTTTAGCGCAAGCGATTTCTTTTCCAGGGAAAGAAATCGCTGATGTGGTGGTTCACTGTTCTGACAGTTCGTGTTTTAAGGGTCGATGGACAGGCATTCAATGGAATGCCTCTTCGAGGATATAATATCGACCCTTACATACAACACACTTTGATTTGAATACTTTTTCAAAATAGAGTTGTTTTAGCTAACAGCAGTGGCACCAGAATTTCACTGTCAGCTGTTGTGTGAAAATTAGATGCTTCTAAATCAAGTGCTACCATGATAGTCTAGGGAACAATGAGGCCTGATGAGGATCATTGAAATGTTACCCTATTCAAAGTTTTAACTATACATCTACAAAAAAACATTTAAACATCACAAACTGTTTAAATCATGAGGAATGAGGAATGTGCAAAAGCTGCATAAAACCTGCAGCTGCTATTTTTTTCTTTCTAGTAAAGATGTAGCAAAAATGTAAAATATAAATGTGAAAACCTATGGAAAAACTGTACAAAACATGTCATGTTTTTCTTAAAGCTGCAGAAAAGTATAAAATGCAATATATAAAATATCTGTATAAAAATTGTAATTGTTTTTTTCAGTAAGACTGCAAGAGTTCTAAGGTGAAACAGTGGCGGCTAGACACACACACACACACACACACACACACACACACACACACACACACACACACACACACACACACACACTCACACACACACACACACACACACACACACACACACACACACACACACACACACACACATGTAAATATGCATGCTATCTCTCTTTCTCTCTCACATCCTCCTCCACACACACACATACACACACACTAAATTAATGGATTATGTCATGTTGCTAGGGCTTCCCAAAACATCTCCTGTTTGGAATTTGAATTTGATTTTACAAGAAAAAGACAAAATTATTTACATGATGCAAGAAGGGGGATGGGTTTACTAAAAAGATTTCAGTGATGCAGTTTCTCCCATTGTATTGTTATTCTAAGATACCCCCCCCAAATTTCAGGTAGAACGTCTCTTCTCCTAGAGAATTCAGACCAACAGCTATAGTCAGTTCAATTAACAGCTGGAAGTGTATGGCTAAGGAATGCCTGCTACATTGCATCAGTAAGTTAATTTCCAGTTGCTTTGACTGTTTATAATCTATACTTTCCAACTACTGATATTTATTGTATTTATTTATTTAATATTTGTTGACCAAAAAAGTCCAACTAGGACAGAGCCTATTTTCAGTGGAGGCCCAGCGAGAAATGCTCCAGATGCATGTCTTTGGAATAGATGGATAGAGTCTAGTAATCTCTCCAGCCAAGACTGGAATAGCTGTTCAAGAGGAGAAGGTCAACACTTGCACCACACCACATGGAACACATAGCCCTCCAGAACACACACCAGCACTGCCTTCACATAAAAACACTAACCACACACCCACCTTTATGGAGGCTCTTAATAAAAATCTACCCAAACAGCAGAGACCTCCAAGGCAGAAACGCACTCGACCACCACAATACAACACTAATCATGAGACACATAACTCTCCTAAACAGTGTGCCACTCAACCAAAGCCTCTAAGGCAAAACAGCATGCCCAACACACTAGTCATAGGTGACTCGATAGTGAGGCACACTGATGTCCCACTCACTAGTGTGCCTTTTTTTTAATTGAAATTGAGCAACTGAATAAGGAGAAAGCAACAGTCGGCTGCCTGTCAGGTACCAGGATCTGCCACATAACACACGCAGTCAGGTCCCTCAACAACAGGTACAAATATGACTCTGTCATTGTACATGTGGGTGTAAATGACCTGAGATGTACCTCCCTGGACCACATGAAAAGAGACATGGAGGAGCACTCAGATTATGTAGCCCAGGCGAGTATGACCCTAGGCCTGAGCAGCATCCTACCATCACCCAGAATGCTACCACAGTACAAGCAGAAAATGATTGATTTCAACAGTTGGCTAAGTTTCTGGTGTCATTGTAAGGGGATCCAGTATCTGTCTGCCTGGGATGACATGATTGACAGATCTTGATGCTTTGCCATAGATGGCCTGCATCTGTCACCCTTGGGCTTCCGGATACTGGCCAAGGCTCTTGCCACCCCTATATTGCCTTTTTTAGGCGGTGTTCCAAATACCAAATTATCACCATAACAGCTACAAACAAATGCAATCTGAGGGTCTACATGAACTACAGAGTGAACTGGCCCCTCACCTGTGTGCCCTATTCAGTCACAGCTTCACCTTAGGCTTTGTCCCTACTGAATTGTGAACTGCTACAGTCATCCCTCTCCACAAAGGAGGAATGACTACAGACCCTGGTAACTATTACCCCATTAGCCTGACGAGTTTGATATGAAAAGCTATGGAACGCATCATCCTTGACCTAATAAACAAGGATATAGGGAATCTCCAAACTCTGGATCCTACACAGTTTGGTTTTGTGAAGGTTAGATCATGCCTGTTCAACTTGCTAGACTTCTTTGAGTCAGACACCAGAGCTGTGGATGATGGCAAGGTGGTTCATACAACCTACCTTGATCTGGCCATGGCCTTTGATACCATTCCCCACTCAGGAATCATAGAAAAACTCACTAAGCTAGGCATTAACCCCTATATCATTAGGCGGGTTGCAAACTGGCTCACACAACCCACAGTGTGAAAGTAGCTGACCCCAAGTCAGACTGGCAACCAGTCACGAGTGGAGTCCCACAGTGTTCAGTCCTGGGTCCTCTCCTGTTTGGTATCTACTTCTCTGAAGCCCAGGCCAACACGAAGGGACTCTGGCTGACAAAGTTCGCAGATGATTGCAAGTTGAGAGCTATTACTAACTCTCCAAGTGATGTTGACATCCTACAGAAAGGCCTCACTGAGACCAATGACTGGTGTCAGAACCATGGCCTTATGCTCAATGCCAAAAAATGTGTCGTCCTCCCCTTTGGGAAAAACCTGGTTCCCATGAATTACCACATCGATGGTAGTCCACTGAACACAGAAGTCTTTTTAAGAGATCTGGGACACAGGTTGACAGCAACCTCTCTTTTGACCACCACATTGTCACTGTGGTCAGAAAATCCTTCTATGTGGTACATCTCATTACTAAGGGTTTTGTATCCAGGTAGAAAGAGGTCATTGTCTCCCTCTAATCTTCCCTCATTAGGCCAATCATCAAGTACAATGCCCCATTTGGCATGTACCTCACAAGACACGTGCAACAACTGGTGAGGCTGCAAAAGTACCTCACAAAGAGGATCCTAGGCCTTAAATACTTGTCCTACATGGACAGACTCAAAAAACTCAAACTATTCTCTTTCTTATATCGCCTACTTAGAGGCAATCTCTGCTTGACTTACAAAGCCATGTCTGACCCAGCTCTGTTAGAAATGCTACATCTAAAGAAATCCCAATCCCGCCACACCATATGCTCCAGAGACCTCAACCTCATTACCACAATCAGCAGACTGTGCTGGGGGGGCAGGTTCATAACCCAGAGACTGCCCATGATATGGAATAGACTTCCCATGCATGTCAAACAGAGCACCTCACTGGCCCTCTTCAAGAGAAATCTTGATGAGTGGATGGGAAATAGAAAATTCACCCCGGGGATCACTCCAGTGGCTCTACTCGACAGAGGTACTGGGAACTAAGGTTGGGTGGCACGATGCCAGGGGAATCCTATGGGCTAGGCTTGTAAAGGTTCCAAGGCCATTAGCTTAGTACACACAATGAACCTATGAACCTAGAGTAAGGGGCAGAAATAACATGCAATGCTTTTCTAATGACATCTATCTGTTTAAAACTTATTTTATATTTCTATGTTCAATCACATATCTGTCTATGTATGTAATTCTCAGACTGTTTTGCCCAATTACTTTAAGGGAAGAATTTTATTTATTCACTTCTAACAGTTTGCAGTTGCTGAATTCTTAATGTGTTTAAGGGTAAATGCACTACAAAGATGAATTCTAGCTATTGGCATCTACCTTTCAAGCAGGGAAAAGGACTGCTTAGCAAAATTGCCATAAGATATTAGGCAGTACTAGGCACATTTTAAGAATGGTACAGTAATTTTGTCCTGGGTGTGTCAGACTGGACGGGTAGGTGACAGACAGTGAACTACATTTTGAGAAAGAGGGTTTGTGGAACTCTGTGATATTATTAATCACTGTGTGTGTGTGTGTGTGTGTGTGTGTGTGTGTGTGTGTGTGTGTGTGTGTGTGTGTATAATATTTGTAACCAAGATATAGTCAATGCTGTTAATTTAGCACTATAAGACAGTAAGAGTGAGTTAGGAAACTCCCTGGAAAGCCAGTTACCCTGCTATGCTGGTTCTTGGTATGGATTTTTGGTTCACTATTATATGATCGAAGACGCATTCTTTCTAATGCATCTTGATCAAACTGGAAAGCATGAAACGCCAAAATACCGAAACGGCATATAAGCAAATTCTTTCCCTGGGAAAGAAATCGCTTGGCCGCCTTTGTTATTTTGCCGTTTTCGTCACTGTAGTGCAATCTCAGAGTTAGTATATCTAAGCAGGGGGGTGTGGGGGGCACATTTATGTAATGTTTTAAAGTTTCTTTTGTTTTTTTTTTTTTCTTTTTTGGAACAGTGATTTTTTTTTTTCCTGGAAAAAAAATTGCTGTTGTAAGTGTTCGGGATTGTAAGCTTTTGCTTACATTGGGTCAATAAATCAGTGTTTGCTTTTTTAAGCATTCGTTGATTTAATATAGACCTGAATTTTTATGTGGATGTAGCTTTTATAGATCATATCCCAAGGCAGCATTGTTAATTTTCTGTACACTCATAAAGACAAACGCCTCATGAATATAATTTTCATTTAAGACAGGTATGTGGATCAAAATTCCATATCTCTTGCCCCTCACATATTACTTGGCTGCAGTGCTATCAGTTTAAGGCATGTTCCCTCACATATTATTGGCATCAAGTGTATGAGATAGCCCAACTATATTACATATTTATTGATAACCAATGTTGTGGATTTTTCAGACTGAACTTATACAACCTGCAAAACAGTTTTGTCACCAGAAACTGTTTGTTCCCTTACAACTAACAAATCAATTTAAAAAATAATTTTTATTTATTTATTTATTTTACATTTGTTAACCAGGGAAGTCCAACTGGACACAGGTCCATTTTCAGCAGAAGCCTGGGGAGAAAAGCTTCACATAACAATAAGAAAACATATGAGCAAACAAATATACATGGAAGTATACAGACAGGCATACATAAGCAAGCATTAACAATTTCTAGGTATTTTCTATATTGAATGATACACGCTAGAAAAACTTGAGAGTTTCAACTTGTTTTTTCACTAGAAGAAGATTATTAGTTCTGTTCAGAACCTTACATTAGTTAAACAGGTTGACTGGCAATGTAAAGGACTTATCATTGGAATAGTTGGAGCTTGGCAGATTCCTAGCAACAGTGCAGTGTGTGGATTAACCTGGGGAGTAGCATGAGCAAAATCAGTTATTTAAGTAATGGGTTTTGAGGAGTTTTAAATTGGAGATGGGAGGTGGTAGAAGTTAACTGGCTTGGGAGTGAATTCCAGATGTTGGCAATGGAGTAGGCAAAAAGAGATTTCCCAGCTTCATTTTTAGGTTTGATGACATTGATGAGGTTTTGATTATTAGATCTTAAGGCTCTAGTGGTGGTATATGGATGAATTAAGTGCTGAAGTGCTGTTTTTTTTCTGGAAGGTAGTAGAGCTTGTGTGCTATTAAGAGTTGGTTGAGTAAGAGTAGCTGTGGTAAGTCAAGCCAATTTAGTTGCTTGAGGGCAAGGCAGTGATGGGATCTGTGAGAGGCATCTGTGGCAAACTTGGCAATCTTGTTTTAACAAGATTCCATTTTGTTTAGTTCGCTGTGGTGAAGGTTGGTAAAGATAGGGGAGGCATAAAGGAGAATAGACAGGAGATGAGTCCTTGCAATAGTGGCTTTGGTATGTTTGGTGATGAACTGTTTGTTCCTATAAAGGAGACCAAGCTTTTTGTTAACTTTTAGCAATTTAGTGTGCGTGGTTGGGTTGATTTTTATATTATCTTTAGATTTTATGATAAACTCATTGTTTTGAGGGGGAGATTTTCCTGGACTGAAGAGAATGAGTTTTGTCTTTTTGGGATTAAGAATAAGTTTGATGTTAGTGAACCATGATTCTGCATGGGTAAAGTTATTTTGATTTATGGTTTGAAGTTCATTTAGGGTGGGCGCAGCACATATAATGGTGGTGTCATCTGTGTACTGCATTACTGAGGGTGAGAGTGAGGCTGAGGCTGTCTGGTTAGTAAAAAGTGAGAACATCAAAGGACCGAGGCTAGACCCTTGAGGGACGCCTATGGCTACTGGTAATAAGGGGGACAGTTGGCCTTGCCATAGAACTGCTTGTTGACGATCTGATAAATAGTTACTGAACCAAGATATGGTGGAGGAGCTTATGTTAAGGGTAGATAGAGACTCTAGGAGTATAATATGGTTAACTATATCAAAGGCTTTGGATAAGTCTAAGAATATGGAGGATATGAATAGTCCTTTGTTTCTATGGTGATTGACAGTGTTAGTGAATGAGAGTAGTGCTGTGGTGATGCTATGGGAAGGTCTGAAGCCGAGCTGTGATTCGGATAGTAGGTAATTTTTTTAGAAAGAACTGCATGAGTTGAGAATGAACAACGCTCTCCAACATTTTAGATAGAGGAGATAGAATCGCAATGGGGTGGTAGTTGGTCAGCTCAAGGGATTTACCTTTGTGCAGTGATATAATATGTGATATTTTTCATGAGTGATGAACTTTACATTCTGATATTGACCTATTTATTAGGATAGACACTGGATACACTATTGCTTCAGATGTCATCTGAAGGAAATCTGCTAGAAGATTATCAGCTGCCAGTGTGGTTGGTTTAAGTTGTTTGAGGAGTTTAGCAATTGTATTTGTAGAGACTGGGTGGAGGGAAAACCTGGAGAGGTAGTGTTGTGTGCTGGGATTTGTTGGGTTATCTATTGCTATGGGGGTACAAGTACTATTTTGGGTGTTGGCTAGGGATTGGACTGTTGCTGTAAAAAATTTATTAAATTGGGTGGGAATGTTTTCATGGTTGTTTGGCAATATAGGGGATGGTGGTGGATTTTGCTGGGTGCAGTAAATTATTTATTGTGGTCCAGAATTTTTGTGGGTTATTAGCATATTTTTCTTGTATGGATTTGTAGTAGTTAGTTTGTCAAGTTTGATTTGTTTTTTGGCTTTGTTCCAGAGTTCTTGATAGTTTTGTCTCAAGGTAGTGGTTTTGTTTTTGTGAAACTGTAGCTTTGTCCCTTTCTTTCATTAATGTTTTAGTATCTTTTGTTAGCCATGGGGCATAGTTAGTTTTGATTCTAATAGTTCTAGTAGTTTAAGATGTTTAGGAAGGTTGAGTTAAAGTACTGCACAGCTTCATCTAAGAGATAGTTGTTTTAGGGGAGTCTAATTACAGCATTTTAGTTCATTGGTTAATTCAGTAGCTCTGAATTGCACAACAGTTGTTTTACATTTTAGAAAGAGTTAGAAATTAGTCAAATGAGTTTTGAAGAGTATGTCAATATGTCAGTGTCACAGCTTTTTAAAGAGTGTAAATTAAAGGGACTCCCACATGTTGGTCTAAGGACAATTTGATAGTTACCATGTGTACAGTCAAAGCTCAGTCCACTGAATCTATAAGCATGCAAAATTTTTGCTGGGTAAGTGGACTGGTTCTGGGATGTTTTTAGCAACAACTTGGGCTACAAGGTAGTAAAGGTTTTCTCTCCTGTACCTGCCAATCATCAAGCCTCCCCTTGATCAGATACTACCCTGTCTGGGAAAAGGACAATCATCTAGGTGGCATCAAGTGTACTTTGTGCTCTCACTAGCTTTCAAGCAATGAGTGCTTTTTCATTTTTATGTCTTACCTCATCCCTGATGGTGATGTGAGCACTTACATCAATGTATGGATTTGTAGTAGTTAGTTTGTCAAGTTTGAATGACTGCCTATGCCCCCTTGTCCATGCATATGTGCTCCCCAAATTGACTAACAGGGGCTACCAGCTTGGGTGGCCATGTCCCCATCTTCCTAGCACCAGATTGCTGCATCATGATGGGCATCTACTCTTTAGCTGAGTCCTTGTTATCAGAGTAGTGGAACAAGCTGGACAGGAACCACTGTCCCTTCCCTTGAAGATGGGCACACTCCATTAGTCCTACCTGCATTGTCAAATGTCCAAGCTGCTAATTGAAATCAGGTCACCTGGGTTTTACTCTGGACTTTATCTCTGTCAACCACTGACAACAGACACAGGCTTTAGTACAAAGTTTTTAGTACAATTAAATATGCAGTATTTACATAAGCTCTGAAAAAAGAAAACTTTACTCAGTTTGAAAAAGAGTTAGATACTGATTTGAAACAAAATAAATATGCCTTTAACCTTTGCCTGGTGAAACAGTGAATCCAGAGTTGTTTACAGTTACAGAGAAGTAACTTTTTATTAAATTCAGCAGCCATTTATAGATATAGTGTGGTTAATACTGATTATGCATTCAGCATACTTGTCTAGGTACTAGAGCATAACATAATTATTAACAAAATTCTTACCTTTGATTCATTTGGAAGTAATTAAATCTGCCTATTAAAACAAGTTATGTTAGATGTAACTCTTGTTAAGCCTTCAGTTTTAGAAAGGAGAAATACTTGCCCAGCCAGTCCAGTCTAGTTATGGCTATGGGGGAGACCTTTTCAGTTAATTTTGGTCAGACAGTTCACTTTGACTTGGACTATGGGCAAAGAAACAAACTTTTGGCAGTATTTGATGATATGCAGGCAGATGTTTTAACACCTTTGATGATATAGTACCTTGAATACATGCAGTTGCATGGAGCCAGATACAAGTGCATAGGACAGCAGAAGGTGAGAGACCCACTTGCTGTCCAGACCTCCCTCAGAAGCTATTAATGTGGCTACCTCAGGGGTAGAGTTGGGTAGTAGTAGCTGACCTGAATCACAGCCACATGTGTTAAAGATTTTGGACTTCCTTTGGAAGAAGTTACTTCAGGAAATGAGTTAGTGGCATCAGCAACTGGTACCAGGATCCCGAACCTGAGTCACAGCTGTCAAAAGATGTTAGACTTCCTTTGGAAGTGGGACTGGAGAGAAGGAATTGAAACAGGCACAACTCTCAGATCCAACCTTAAAAAACCTGGGCCAAGAAAGCTCCTGACTCTCAATGGCAGGAGAGTCCATACTCTGGGACAAGGACTTGTACAGAGAAAGGACTCCTGAAGTAATGCAGCATTTGGAAGTCCCAAGGGTCTACTGATGGGTGCTTCTGGCCATTGTCCATGAATTTCCTTTTTCTCTGCAACACAGCCATAAAGCATAAAAAGGAGGTGTATGCAAAACAGCTATTAACAAGGCATTGGAAAAGATATGGGAGGGTACTGCAAGGTGTGTGAGCAGTGCCAAAAGGTTGCAACAGGAGGAAACAAAACCAAATCTGCTTTATTGCCTTTGACTGTTATTAAGAAATCATTTCAAATAGCAGCTACAGTAATTTTGGAGTGATTCTGTATCAAAAGTGCCACAGATAAGATATATATATTGATGGTGGTGGACTATAAAACAAAGTACCCTGAGGCAGTGTTGCTATACTTAGTTGAGACAGAGACAGTGGCAAATGCTTTGTTAGAATTTTTCAGCGAGAAGTAATTTTCCCTGAGAAATATTAAAAGACAGAAGTGCTAATTTCTTGTCAGACCTGCTGACCTGTTTGTGAAGGCATTGTAGGGTAAAACAAGTGAAGACTACATCTAATCTTAAGATCAGGCTGACAGCATTTACAGATCAGTTTAAACAGGAGAGGGACAAAAATCTGAACCATCTCCCATTTGCAAACAGAGAGGTGTCACAGAAATCCACCATTTTTTCATCATTTAGGCTACTTCATGGTACCAGGGTGAGGGCCCTCCTAGATTTAATTCATGACAAGTGGGAAGATTAAAGCAATACCCATAAGGTGTCTGTTGTGGTGTATGTCCTACATTTCAGGGCTGGGCTTAGGGTACTCATGGGGCGCACATACAAGCACTTATCACAAGCACGACAGCATCAAAAATTCTGATATGACGAGACAGTTACAGCCTGAAAATATATTGTTGGACAAAAGATAGGGGTGCTTTTTTCTGCTTGGAAAAATAAGCTGCAGGCAGCATGGGAGGGTCCTTTCACTGTTATAAGGATGAGGAGGGTAAGTGACATCCTCTACATGGCAGACTTGCCAGATAGGGAGCCCAGATGCAGACCTTGATGAAGACTTATCATGATAGAAAACACTAGTACTCAGTATTGCAGTGGGTTAAAGGAGAAAGTCAAGGGAGATCCTGTGGAAAACCTTGTTAGTGAGGCTTTGTCTGACAGCTCAATGGATGAGGTACTACTTTCCCAGCAGCTATATCCTACTCAGGTACAGGAAATATGAGCCATACAACAGGAGTTAGGGACACATTCAGTGATATGCCAACTAGTGGAGCACCATGTGAAAAACATTTATATGAATAGTTATGGACTGTAGAACATTTGTACCTCAGTATAACACAATAGCTATTTCATTTACAAACTTTACCTGAAAACAAACAATAAAAGATGGACTGAACACTACCCTGTGAGCAAGCATTACAAAAGCTCAAGGAGACGCCAAGAGAACTCCAAGTGAATACTTCAAACTACATCTGCCGGGTTGTAATTAATTAGGTTTCTTAAAAGGGAGAACACCATCTAGAATGTACCTTAGTCACAGACTTCAACCAGGGAGGAAGCATATGTAGTTATAAAATTAAATGCTTAATGACAGATTGGGATGGCCAAACACTTCAGCCCTACTTCTTTGGTAGAGAATTCACAGGGGTTAAGCAGGAACATTGCTTGAAACAGTAAGATACTTAAATATTGCTGTACCTACAACATGCCAGTTTAGCATAAGAGTGGTGCCAGTAAGGCAAATGCAAAGGTTTTGTTATGACAGGGAACTAGGTAAAATAACTAAAAGAAATAACCTTCTACTCAAGTTTTACTTGTTGATCGTGACTCAAGAAAGCCCACATTAGGTCTAAAAATGGGGGTGGAATGTAAGAAGCTATACAAAATCTGTTTTATTTTTCCATAAGAGAAAAAGCAACGATTAATATCTGTGACAAAGCTAAATTAAAACTGCTTTTTTTCTCTAAATATGCAGCAAAAATGTAAAATACAAATAATGTGATAAAATATGTAAAAATGCAAACCATGCATTTGTTTTCATTAAAGATGCACTAAAATGTAGAATGCAAGAAATCTACAGAAACTTTACAGTTATTTTTTTTCATTTCTGTAGAAGAGACTCTTACCATAGCAGACACACACACACACACACACACACACACACACACACACACACACACACACACACACATGATTATTCACATTTACAGGGTTTTCTGCATTTTATCACCTGCTTCCTGTCAAATTAATGCATTACATCATGTAGTTGGAATTTTCCCAAACATCTGTTGTGTTGTCTGGAATTTAGATATTGTCATATATGAAGGAGGCGGACACCTCATGACCTGATGCAGAAAGGAAGTAGCTAAAAAGACTGTGCTGACTTTGTATCTTCCAGTATCAACACCCCTCCACAGTTCAGGATGTGTGACTTTTATTAAAAAGAAAATGGCTCAGCAGACATTTTCAGTTCAGTTAGTAGTTGGAAGTATATGTCTGAGAACTCTCTGCTACCCTGCATCACTGAGTTCATTTCCAGTTACTTTGCCTGTTTATATAATGCACATTATAGGTGGTAGTAGACAGAATCTAGTATTTCTCCCTGGAGTCAGTGTCAGGATTATCTAGCTAAGTAAACCATGCATTTTGTAATGCCATCTGATCAGCTATTTCACATTTCTCTGAGATGTCACATATATGTTTGTATACTTCATTTTCAGACTGTAATGTCTAATTTCTTTATTAAGTTAAACATTTTATTTACTCAGTTTCAAAAGTTTGCTGCTGATGGCATGTTAATGTTATTGATGGTAACTGCATACTGTAGTGAATTTTAACTCAACTAAACTATCATAACATGTTAAATTATAACTGGCTCATTTTAACAATCGTGCAATAATTGTGTCCTGTGTGTGTCAAACTGTTCCTACTGGTTGTAGTGAACAACTTACAGAGTTGTGGTATACAACGGCATTCTTAGCTTCTTCTGAAAATGACTGTGCATGTGAATGCAATACCTAAAGCCAAGATAAAGTAACTGTTGGAAATTAAGACTGAAAGTCAGTGAGCTGAGTTTGCAGTTGGTGAGTTCCTTGGACATTTGTGCTCATATCCCTTCTCTGCAGCAGTTTAGTGTGAATTTGAGTTGGGCATGGCTTCTGCAGCTCATATCCCAAAACATCGGTGCTCATCTGCTGTAAGTGGTTAAGGCTGGATACCTCATGTGTGGTTTCTATTTGAGACAAAGGTGTAGATTAAAAAAATGTAGCCCTTATCCCTGACATATGGTAACAGAGGTGTGGTTTTAAACCCCATACCTTCACATATTATTGTGTGACAATGAATACAAGTGTAAGCACAAGCTCGTGACACCCTCATTGAAGTCAGAAGACACAAGAATGCACTGGTCTCATGTTGGAAAAGGAAAACAGGAAATATAAAAATGACTAGAAACACTTTTGTATTCTATCATCCAATTTTGTGAATGAATAAGGGAGCAAATGCATATAAGGAACATACACCAATGGCTGGGATTTCATACTAATACCTGAACATTATTTCAACAACGCTGAGTCTGAAGGAAGATGTACATTACTGGGAAACTTGATATGGGGGTCACAAACTATATAAAATGATAGGTAGCAACATTTCCATTTAAAATATTCTATAAATATTGCATGTGTGCTTTCACTTGGTTTTGACTTCCACTGAAAAGCTGTGCATTGCAGAATATCGTTTTAAGAGCTGCATTATTACCTCAGTCTTCTCAGCCCCACATAACTAATATACTGAGATTTAAATGGCCGTTGAGCAAGTTGCATATGGCTGCTTGTGAATGCAAAGGATAGTCTACTTTGTAAATAGTCATCTTTCTGAAAAATCCATTAATTTCATGATATTTTTTAAAATATCAAACTGGGCAGTAAACACCATCCTGTTACAACATGTAATCTCTTTATCTAATACTCATGATGCAAGTTTCACATCATGGGGTCACATGCTGAATTTTATGCAAAACTACACATGCCTCTCTGTCATGCTGCTGTTCACATAACTTTAACAAATACCAGCCTATATTTCAGTGACAGTGTATAGCTGATAATTAGTACAAGTGTTACACATTTTGACATTTGTTTTCTTTTAAACTGAAAATTATTTGTACCAAAATAAGCTAATGAAATGGGCTTGTGTTATATGTATAAACGGATCTACTTCAGTAGATCGAGTTATAAGAACGTTGAAGACAACATAACCGAGACTAAAACGCCAAAACCACACATGACCGAAAATGCAAAATGTGGAATAGTATATATTCGAAAGCTACTAACTACCGTATGTTATCTGTGAGTAGTAATATGGTATGTAACTGTATATCAGTTCACTAGGTTCTACGGTAAATCAGAAAGATAAATCGCATTACTGATGTCTGATTTCACACTACTGATGTCTTATGTTATGTTCTGTGCGCTGTGTTTTGTAAAATAAAGGTATACCCCTTACGCTGGTTGAGTTAACCAAAAGTGTAAAAGGCTGAAACTTGAATCTGCGAACATTGCCTTCTAGTTTAATTTGTTAGCAGTTGAGCCATAAGATGTAATGCTATATATACTACAGTAACTGATTATACTATGGCCTGGACAGTGACAGCATATGGAAGGTGGCTTATTGCACGTAATTTGAGCTGTGCAATGTTATAAAAGGGTATACCACTTTAACCTGTTGTACTACGTACCGGAAAGTTACTGGAAAGTAAAGGTGGCTGATGTGACGTATGGCATTCCAGGAAGCATTGGAACTGTGTATGAAATGATGCAGTCACAGAAAGGAAAGAATATGCTTGTTGTGGACGGCTATCTCTATCATTTGGAAAAGTCCTGTAAGTCTAAGAAATGCTTGGCTTATAAATACAAATGTAGAGACAAATGTAGAGGAAGGGTTGTAACGATTTATGTTAATGATGGTGAGGAATTATGCAAGTCGGGCACCCATAACCATGCTGGGGACCCTTGTGAGATAGAAAAGTATTCAGTGTGTAATAACTTAAAGCAAAGGGCTGAGCTATCAAGAGATACACCGTGTTTAATTGTGGATGATGTGCTTGCTTCCACATCGTTAGACTTAGCTGCAAGTATGCCTAGTAGGAAATGTTTGTTGCAACAGATTACAAGAGTGTGAAAGAAACACTTTACAGCAATGATAGATGATTGTTTAACATTGGAAACCTTAGATGTTATGCTATTTCCGTTGAAAGACGGAATGTTTTTGCAAAGGAAATCTGTTGATGTTGCCAGTAATACTGTTGTGATAGTGTTTACCACTATTAATAATCTGTATGATATGTCCAGAGCAACAATTTGGCTAATGGATGGAATATACTTTAGTAAAGAGACTGTATGTAGACAACTATACAGCATTCATGGATTAGTTAAGTATGAAGCTTACAGTAAGTCAGTACCTTTGATGTTTTCACTGATGTCTAAGAAGCCCTTAAGATCATACAACATGATGTGGAACTGCCTGTTTGAATTGATGGCAGCAGAAGGATTTGAAATCAATGTCAACTATGTGTTGTGTGATTTTGAAATAGCAGCTTTAAAAGAACATTTGAACATTAATGGGGCTGTTTCAAAGGACTGTTTTTTCCATTATGGAAGGAATATCTGGCATAAACTGCAGTCTCTTGGGTTAGCTGGGTTGTACATCAGTTCATATAGATTTCAATTGTCAGTGAAGTGTTTGGCAGCATTAGCGTTTCTGCCAGAGGATGAGGTGTTGCCTGCCTTTCAGTTACTACGTGCTAATTTTCCTCCTGAGGGCTCTGATTTGCTAAAGTATTTCTCAGACTGGTATTTACTAGGGAAGCAGAGAAATTTCACTACTAGACATAATGTAGTGTCTAGATTTCCACCTTTGTTTCCTGTACAATTTTGGAATGTGTGGGAGTTGAATGCTTTATTTCTGCCACGTACCCAAAACTTTGTAGAGGCATGGCATAGGCGGCTGAGATGTTTGTTCAGGAATCATGCAACGGATTTGTGTGTTATGATGTTCACTTTAGCCAGGGAACAGAACAGAGTGGATGAGTTGAGAATCTGGATGTCTGCAGGCTGTCCACCATCGCCTAAGAAATGCCAGTTACTGCAGAGGCAACAACAGCTTGAGTTTTTGTTGGAACACAAAGCAGATACTCTGTGTTGGAGTTTCTTAAAGCCATAGCAGCACTACTGAAGATATGAAATACGTGTACTGCACTAATGGGAAGAATTGTAATTGGTCTGAGTACTTTTATTGTGGAGATGTCATGTTTTTGAGCACTGTTCTGTTGGAAATGTACTGTGGAAAATGGCAATATGGTGTATTGCAAGTAATTGTTTTGCAACACAGACATACGTATCTATCGATGCACATATGGGTGTTGTGTGAGCGTTTTTAATACGTTATGGCATTGGATGGTAGTGGTACATCACGTCACATCATCTGGTTATTTTTGGTGTTTTGTGCTTTGGTTTTTTGCTGTTTCAGTTATGTAAATTCAGTATTATGAGGTTCGCGCATGTTCATTTTCGGTTTTGTGTGGTTTCGACGTTTTAGTCTTGGTTATGTTGTCTTCGGTGTTCTTATAACTCGATCTACTGAAGTAGATCCGTATAAACATAAACTGAAGAAAGATTACTTTGACAGATAAGTTAAGCTTGTTTTTTTTTTTTAAAAACAGGCAAGCACTATACATATATATTCCTGTTTTAAGGCTAGTATATTAACTTAGAAAATGCACTGTCTTGAAGACATGAAAATATTTAATGTATAAATAAAATAAAAGTTATGTATTCACCATAACTATGCATCTGTGTTGTCCATTTTCATTCTTCCTCAACAAATAGTTCCTGGATCTGACCCTCAGATCAGACTCAGCCGCTTTTCTCTAGATTCTAGGACCCGGTTCTTCAGCTTTTCCCTTTACCCGCAATGCCCCTGAACACTGATTTTCCTCAGATCGAGTTTGCTGCTGTTATACAGTTTTATAAATATCAAACAGTATCATGGTACTGTAGAAAAAGTGAAATACTAACAGGACAGGGGCTCAAACCAGAACTGTGGTACCTAACCAAAAACTTCATAAGGTCACTCCCAAAGACATGGAAGGAGAAAGATGGGGAGAACTTGAGAAAGAATGAAAATAGACAGCACAGATGCATAGTTATGGTGAGTACATAACGTTTATGTCTGATGTTGTATTTTTCATTCGTTCCTCAACAAATGGGACAGAGTGCCCAGCTACAGTAACCTTGGCTGGCCCTCATGGAAGGATGTTTCGAACTGCAGAACCAAATGCAGCCCTGTTTCTAGAGATGATATCCAACTTGTAATGCACAATAAAGGTATGGGCACTGGACCAAGTGGCAGCTGCACAAATGTCATCAATGGAAGTTCTTGCCCAAAAAGCAGCTGACGTAGCCATTGACATAGTAGAATGTGCTTTTGGTTGTCTTGGCAAGGTTAAACCTCTCAAAGAATAAACATGGAAAATACAATCTGTTATCCATTTGGTTATCACAGTTTTTGATATTGATTTTCCCAGTTTTTTGACAAATTAAATAATTGATCAGTTTTTCTAAAATCTTTTCATCCTAGGAATTTAGAAACAAAGTAGCCTACGTACATCTAAAATGTGAAGCATGTATTCTTCTTTATTGTCAAATTTAGGAAAGAAAACTGGCAAGTTGATGATTGATTGATGTTTGTATCTCAGGCAACTTCAGGTAAAAGGAAGTGTGTAAGGTACTGCCTTTATGGAAAATCAAATAATGTGGTTTTGAAGTGAGTGCTTTGAGTTTAGAGCCTCACCTTGAAGAAGCTATAGCGGCAAGAAAGACTGTTTTCCAAGAAATAAATTTGAGATCTACTTTAGCTGAGGGCTCAAAGGGTGATTGTACTAAATTTTGTAATACAACAGTAACATTCCTTGGTGAAGTAGGATAATTTATCAGAGGTCTAAGTACCTTCAAGAAATGCCTTACATAACTTGGATGAAGCTAAATGAAAGCATTATCACCATTGTGGAAGTTAGAGATGGCTGTCAACTGAACTTTGATGGTGGAGAAACTTAACTTGCACCACCCTGAAAAATAGAGGCAAAAGATATAAAACAGCAGGGAAAGGAGTGGTGAAAGGATCCATCTATCTCTCCTGAGCCCAAAAGAGAACTTTTTTCCATTTACTTTTATAAATCTTTCTTGTAGAGGGCTTCTGAGATGAAAATACAGTTTGGCATACAGGAGATGAAAGCCTGGGATGTCCAGCCCTCATTGGAATTGGAGAAAACATGCCATCAACTTGAGACCTGCTATGTATGGATGAGTCATCCCTGATAGATGTGAAAGGAGGTTAGATCCAGGGTCCACTGTCCAAGAAGAACAAAGGGACATCCTTGACAAATCTTATTGGACTGAGCCCACACAAAAGGAAGTCCCTGCAAACTTGAGATAGCTTTATAGGATGTTGCAAGGGGTGTTGAAGAATGTACCATTGTACTGCCAGAGTCCACTGGAGGATTCACAAATGAAGAAGAGCAATATTTATCAAAGTAATCACTGCAGCCATTGACCCTAGGGCTTTGAGAATCAGTTTTGCTTGGGGAGAGGGTTGAGAAAGAACCTGTCTGACATGTAGTCTCAAAGTGAGAATTCTGACTTGTGGTAAGAGAGGGAGAGGATTGACCGTATCTATACAAGCCTGGTTGAAGATGGGACTTTGAGAGATTGATGGTGATTCCTAGAGATTGGGATAATTGGAGTAAGTAATCCCTGGCTTTTTCTAGCAGATGACTTGTTGCTGCAGTGAGGAGACAGTGATCTAAATAAGGAAGCATCCTGAATCCTTGCAATCTTAGATGAGCTGCTACCACTGCCATGCATTTGGTGAACACCCTTGGGGATGTGGTGAGACCAAAGGGCAGGGCTCTGAACTGACAATGTCTGGCTCCCAGCCAGAAGTGCAGATATCCTCGAGTGCATCTGTTCATTTTGATGTAATAATATGCATCCTGAAGATCTATGGAGCACATCCAGCCATCATTCTGTAACAGAGGCAGAATGGATTGAACTGTGACCATCCAGAATTTTTACAAACTGGTTTAGATAGCTGAGATCCAAGATAGTTTTCAGATTCCCTGTTTTCTTTGGCATGAAAAAAAGAACCTTTAGTAAAATCTGGATCCTCTTTGGTCTGGTGGGACCTCTTGGATGACTCTTTTGTCTAGCAGTTTTTGAATTTCCAGAGCTGCTGATTCCCACTGATTGGGTGGAACATTGGGGAGACATTTACTTTTCACTGAGGGAACTTGTAAAAATGGAATGGCATATCCTCTGGATAAAATGCTTTGCACCCATGTGTCTTTTGTGATGGCTGCACAGGCTTTTGGGAACAAAAATAAGTGCCCCCAACTTTCTCCAGAGAAGAACAATTAGGCAACCTTTCAGGAGCACTGAAATGGTCTGTCCGAGAAGGATTCTTGGAACCCTTGTTTTTATGGATCCCATCTGCCAAGTGGGCAGCATCTTCCATTGTTATTATTTCCCCCTCTGCCTGTGGAAGAAAAATTTCTGCATGATTCTTGAAAAGGTCTTGAAATTTCTGGAACCAGATCTTCTTACCACTGCATTGATTCCAGAGAAAGGTCTCTGCAGGGTAGAAAAACAGATTTCCATGGCAGACAAGGTCTTTCCATCTTGCTCATTCCAGGAAAGTGTCTCTTCAACAGTGAGCCCAAACAGAGAAGATCCATCAAAGACAGCCTAGATGAGTGATGGCTTAAAGGGCTCCACAAAGTCACACAGTCTCATCCAGGTATGTCTCCTAATGGCTATGCTTGAACCTGTGGCCCATGAGGAACCTTCCACTGCATGAGAGATTAACCTCATGTCTGCATTAGATATAGATTGTAGGGTGGCCAATTGTGAAGAATATGTTTTCTCTTCCTCCGCTGACATGGACACAGGGGTAGAGTTAGAGAGTTTCTTAATCAAGTCCCTCTGTAATCTAGTGAAATGTGCCAGGTAGTTTAGCAACTGTAAGGCAAAGGTCACTGAGGCATAAGCACGCTTCCCATATCTGTCCAATGCCCTAGATTCTCTATTAGGGGGATGGAAAGAGACGCTCTTCTCAGCCAGCTCCTTTTTAGTGGCTGCCACAACAACCATGGCATCCCTGGGAATTCCCTTACTCCAATACTGTCTATCTGTAGGTGCTTTAAGAATCTTGTCTGGACATCTGGGGATTGGTTCGACTGTGTCTGATTCCTTCCATGCCCATCGGAGATGAGATCAATAAGTTCATCCACCAGGGGGATAACCCAAGATGTAGATGGACCAGACCCAAATGCTTCTACAAGACAGACTCCTCTTGGGAAGGGATTTGGGAAGGCCAACCACCTTTCTGGCATAGGATTTATAAAACATCTCAGAGGAGACATCTTTCTGTGGGGATCTAGGGGATTCTTCCCATTCATCGAAATTGGTGTCTTCCATCAAAGATTCTTGAGGGGAATTTAAGTATTTCCTTTTGCAGAACCTCTTTTGGGGACCTCATCAGTGGAGTGTTCTGGAGAGGTATCGGAAGAGGTGTGAAGTTCCCTAACTGGAGCTGCCTGGAAGCTCTTACAGGCTGGCTGTCCCTGTGGCATAGGATGAAAAGACTCAGATACAGGATCCAAAGAGGGAACTGAAATAGGATCTGAAGAAGTAAGAGTGGAGACCTCTCTCCAGTGAGAGAATACTCTCTTTATCACCTTAAAGTCAGATGGACAAGGAGAAGCTGAAGCCAATATGACCAGAGCTGAGAATCTTGGATTAGACATACCAAGTGTCTCCCTGACCCTTTTCTCCAAGGCAGGAGTCTGAGCCAAACTGTCCAACGGCGAGGCCCCAAGGGAAAGAGATGTCTCAGAAAGCTTCTGAGCTGAAGTCATTCCCTCAGATCCAATGCCAGTACTACTGCTCCTAGACATGTCCTGCTCAAGGGGAGTTGGAGCCAAATGGATCAGGGAAGTAGTCAGAGTCGATGACAAAAGCATCCTTGGATCCGATGGTTCAGCTCTTGGAGATCTCAGATCCTGGGGCTGTAAAACAAAGGCCCAGACTGAAAAAGGAGTGATGACTATATGTGAGGGAGGTTTAAGGCTCCAGATTTGATTGGAAATGGAGATGGTAAGATCCCCATCTGGATCTGTGTTCTGAGGTATTTTCTCATCATCCTATCCACTCATGCTTCAGAAAGTCTTCAGGAGGACCTTAATAAAAAGGAAGTAGAAGGAGGTTGAGAAGACTTTCTTGTAGTCTCCTGTAAAAATGGGGATCAGCCTAGGAGACACTGGCTGTGGAGAGAAGTAGGGGCTTTGGAGCTGAGGATAGTTAGAAGTAAGAGACATTGGATCTGAGGGTTTAGGATCCGAATGTTTGGGAACTTTAGCAGGCATCTCTGATATTGGAGTGGACTTAAAAGACCTGACAGGGGAGTGCTTTCTATGCCCCCTGGGCTCCACAGATTTTGATTTCTGAGAGGGAGGGTTGAGACCCTGATGTAGAAATGGCAGAAGAAAGTACAGAAGCAGGTAAAAGGCCCTTAAGCACTGGCTTATTTTGATGACTGCTAATGGCTCTGGCATTGAAGCCAGCACAAATAGGACAAGACGTCTCAAGGTGAAAAGGACCTAAGCAATAGACACAATCCCTTTGGGGAAAAACCCACACGAAGTACACTTTTTAAATCCTTTAGGCTTGTTGGCCATAGTTCAGATCTAAGCCCAACTGCATAGTTATCAAGAGAAAAATAAAGTTATAAGCAAGAATTTTTATATATATCTATATCTATCTATTTATATATATATATATATATATATATATATATATATATATATATATATATATATATACACACACACACACTAATGGAAAAGTTATACCAGCAATGATAGCACTAATAATACTTCACCGAGAAGGTAAAAGAAAGTAAAGGAAAGAAATGTAAAATACCAACGATGACAATAAAAGAATACCAGAGGATGGCAAAAGGGATAAGCTAGCCTACCAGGTAAAGAGAGGATACTATAAAACTTGTAATGAAGAAAGAAAGTTAAACTCTGTGAAGTTTTTTTTTACTCACACTTCCCACTAAAATGAAGATATAGAGCGCAAGAGAACGCATTCCAGACCGAATCATTAGAGTGGCAAATGAGATATGAGGAAATGTAGTGTTCAGGGGCATTATGCGTAAAAAGATAGCTCGAGAGTTGTATCCTAGAATCTAGAGCAAAGAGGCTGAGTCGGATATGAGGATGGGATCCGGGACACATTTGTTGAAGAATGAATGAAAATGACAACAGCGGATCTAATATTTCCCTTATTCCAATGTAATATAATCTCAAAGTAAGTAGATATAGTAAGCAAAGGTGGGGAGGTATACAGCCCCTGCAAAAGAAGGTATGGGGGCACAGTACCCCTATAAAACAAAGGATTTTATATTGTTTTGATCCTTATATTTTCTCTGTGAATTATAAACTGCATTATTTACATTTTAGATGTTTACTGTTTTCAACTATTTGACATTTTTATTACTTTACTATTTGGCAGTTCACTGTTATAAATGTATTTATATATTTATTCATTCATTCATTCATTCGTTTTGTTGGTTTTTCATTTATTTGCACTTGGTTACAGGAATAGTCTATGGGGGCAATAAAAGATCCCATTTCATTGGAAGCCTGGACAGAAAATCACTTAAAAGACTTTTGAAGGAATAGAACTATTTCAGAGAGATTCCAGAATAACAAGCATCTTTAGAATACCCATGATAGAACAGAATAATTCTGCAGTACTTGCAGTCAGTTCATACAAATATAATAAATGATTTCAGATATATTTGTTAATTCATTTACAGTTATACACTGTCACTCCACACATAAACTGATAAACCTAGCTTTCTTCTTAATTCACAGATGATTTTTGCTTCATTTAAATCACCTTTTTTGTCTTTTGCTTCAGTTTAATTCTACATTTGTAATTCTAAGTTGCGTCACTTCGCTGCCATTGTTGGTATTGTAGTATTCTTGAAAATTTTGTAACTACCTTGTGGTAGCCGCCTCTGCATTGTACTATAATTTTCTGTATTGTATTAGCCTATTGGAGCTTTTCTCCCCGGGCCTCCACTGAAAATGAGCTCTTGTCAGCCCAGTGGACTTTCCCGTTAAACAAATGTCATAAATAAATATATATATATATATATATATATATATATATATATATATATATAGTAAGATCAAGTTAGAAAATGCTAAAGATTTTGGTAAGTAAGTATATTAGAAAATTAGTAAACAGAAAAGCATAATCCTCTGGTGTGATGTGCTTGTAATGACATAATTGTGATGATTTATATATGTAAGATTGTACTAGAGAAAAAAATAAATATAAGTGGTAGACATGATAGTTAATCTGACCAATTCATATAGCACATAGCCAGGAGGAGAATCACAGTGGTATAACTAGCTGTCTACTAGGTATAACCCCAGACTTTATTTGAAACTGTGCACTTCTGCTACTGTTCAACAGATAAAGGAATGTTATTCCATAGTTAGGAGATGTAGTTGGCTTACAGAGTTTCACCAGTTGTGTGATTTTGTGTGCAGGCGAGGTGTTTGTCTTCTGAATAAAGACCTCTGTTGGGTGAATACCATGTCAGGAGAGTGGTTAGGGAGGGATATTTGTCTTATTGATATAGAATTGTATGGACTACTTTTAACTGGGAATATTATAGGTAGCAGGGAGAGTGCATTCAGTTTAATTTTATGAGGGCTATGTGGTGGTGGGATCTACTGGGGAGAGTTGCCATAGATTTCGCTGTGTTACTGTAGTATTGCTCCAGCTTGACTGAGTCAAATAAAGGTTTGTGAATATTGGAGAAGCATAAAGATAGGTTGCTAGAAGATAAGCAGAAGCAGTGGATTTACAGGCGTGATCTATGAGATAGGTCTTTACGCCATATAGGACTCCTGTGAAATTTCTGTTAAGTTTTCTTTATTGCATTTTGTATGAGCAGGTCAAATGACAAGTTCTTATCTATCATAACGACAAGAAGTTTAGTTCTATGGGCTAATTTATGAGGTTGTGACTGGGATGTCTAATTTTACATCAGAGTAGGTTTTAGTGATGGATAGCATTATTTATTTATTTATTTGTTTATTTATTTAGATTAATTAGCAGCTGAGGTTATTCTATCCAGTTCTCAATGGACAAATGTAATTGCTGAGTGATGTTCTGTAATTCTTGCATAGTGATGGTTTCACAGAAGAGTTGACTGACCTGTGGCAACAGGCAGCTTGTTTGTAAATAAATTGAATAGTAGGAGACCTAAGGTGAATCCATGGGAAAACAGGGAAAACAGCTATAGTAATAGTCAACAAAGTATAGAAAACATTTTGTCCTTCCACATACCAAGTTCTGTCTGCAAGATAGTTATTAAGCCACCTTCTAGTGCTATTGGAGGGGTACAGGATGTTTGGACCCCGCCGATTCACCCCCGGACAATTCGCCCCTGACCAGTTTGTACTACGCCCAGACCCCGGACGGTTTGACCCAAATAAAAAAAATTATGTAAGTGAAGCCGAAGCACATCAAAGCATAAATAGAAAGGAAAGACTGGTTTAGACAGTCTTTTTCTTTTCTGTTTATGTGCTTTGACTACACTTACTTTACAAAAAATGCAATTAGTTAAATTAATTTGTAGTTTATAGTTTAGTTGTTCGGTGTGCAGCATTATTATCTCTACAACAGTGCAAGTGTCTTAGCTTTGTAGGTGCAGGTTTAGTTGTTATTTATTGTAGCCAGTTCTTTTACATCATATCTTTTGCATCATCAGATGTTTGGTCTGCATTTAGATAATTTTTACTTATGCACTATATCCATTGTTCCACAGATAATATATAGACATGATACGGATGCACATGTTTATAATTTGCCAGTTCAAACGTTCGGTCCAGTCATTAGAAAGTAGTATTTGAGTGAGCTTACATGTTTTAAAGGTTTTTATTAAATTATATTTTAATATTAGATATGTTAGTTTTTGGTGATGCACTCAAGCATATGCTTGAGTGTTACATCTGATCGCTTATGTGTTATTTTTTAGTGAGACATTAAAACCTGACACACTGTGTTTTATGTACACGTACAGGAGGGTACAGGAGGTTAGTTTCACGATTATGAAGCAGTAGTCATTAAGAATACGTCATTGAATGTGGAATCCTTTTAAGGTTTTTTTTTAGTAATTAGTAGTTATTACTATGTGAATTAGTTTTCAGTCATTCATGTATATATATTTGTTATATTTTTCAATATGTTGTATGAGATGTGCACATGCAGCAATGTTTTGGTTAGTTAATTAGTCAGTGGTTATATGATTTAGGCTTGACCAATGTGGGATAAAACATAACACTAATTATTATATGTTAAAAGTTTGTGTTATATTTATACTAACCAATGTAATAATTCAATTAAATAAAAATATTAAAGTAAAAAATATATATATTTACAATGAAAAATGAACAGTGTTATTATTGAATAATTGATTAAATAATAACATAATGATAAAGTACTTACTAGAATATATTTGGGGTCAAACAGTCTGGGGTCAAATAGTCCGGGGTCGAACTGTCCACTAAAAAATCACATATACAATACATATAAATTTATACATGAAATTGTGTAGAAATGCATTGGGGTTAAACCGTCCGGGGTCTAATAGTCCTGCTTCCTATTGGAGAAACCAAGTTTGAAGTGTGTGTCAAGTAGTTTTGGCATGTCACATGCTGTACAAGGGACCAGAAATGTTAATGAGGTTTGTTTCCCTTCATTCCTGCTGTGATTGATAGAGTTAAGAAATGCTAATAATGCAATATCTGTACTATGGTTTGGATGGAATCCAAGCTGTGTGTATTATTTATATACTAGATGATCTAGGAACAGATAATGACAATATCTTGATAGGGATTTGACTTGAGGAGGAATAGGTCTAAAATTGAAGAGGGTTAGCGGATTTAGCCCATTGTACTATGGTATTATATGCATTTGTTTCCATACGGGGGGGGGGGCAAATGGTTCTGTAATAGCTCTGCTCGTGAGGAATGAAACAGGATAAGCCAGAGCTTTGGCAGCAAGTTTTCTGTATCTGGAAGACCCTCTGCTACAAGGACTGAGAGTTTAAGTTTAGATAGTAATTTTCTCATGATAGCTGTTGAGTCTAGTTGCTGTGGTTTGGGGTTAAAAGGAGGTGTATTATCAGTATTATTGTTTTTAAGTAGCACGGGAGCTGCATTAATGAAACAAGTATTGAATTTATAGGCTATGTTAACATTGTGTTCAGAAGGCAAGAGACTGGGCATATTGCTAAGATTAGAATTGTTAGATAGATAAGAAGGATGTTAATAGTTGCCTAGAAGAGTTTGTAGCTATTGATTTGAGTTTGCTGAACTGTAATGAAGTATTTTTCTTGCCTGAATGTATGTGCTCTTTTGTTATAGTACATTACAGCCTGTAGATTTGCTAGTTAGACTGACATTTATTATTGTGCCAGGATTTTCTTGCTTTATTTTTAATTACTTGCTTAATTGCACATGTTAGCCAAAGAGATGGATTATCTTTAACCCTTTTTCTTTTGCTTATGGCTTGTTCAGATAGCATTTTCACAAATATGACAGTGTCCATGGGAGATACTTTAAGGGGAATCCAACTGCTGCAAGCCAGTGCAGCTACACATTCTTTGAGAGACTTATATTCCAGTGTTAAAAGGAATATGTAAGGTGATGGTCACTCAAGGTGTCAAGGAGAATTCCAGCCTGTACTATTTTTGGGTTAGTAAGATCCAGTCAAGGATAGAGTCCTTGATGCTGTTCTGATAGGACTATTGATAAGTTGGGTAAATCTGGAAAGTTAAGAGAGTGTGATGACAATGATTGCTGGTCATTGCTGAAGCAATCTAAGTTCAGATCACCTAGTATGCATGTTTCCTGGTAATATTAATTGAAGTCTTCTTATCTAAATAGGTTATTATTTCTGTTTGGGAGGAATGTATAGGGCTAAAATGCATTTACATTTGTTTTGGTTTAGCTGTAGGAAATCAATTAATATTTCAGAATAGTTAAAGAGGGGTATTTTACTAGGGTACAGTGATAGGTGCAGGTTATTTGGGTATATGATTACAGCATTACAATACCCTTTTTCCCTGCCAGCTGTGAGGGTGTTGTAACCCTGCAGGTCAGTCTCCTCATTCTTAGCTCCTGGTTTAAGTCAGGTTTCGGCTACTAACAGGATGTCTGGAGAGCTGAGAGCAACCCAGAAATGGAGATCGGGAGTTTAGTTGGAGATGCTTCAAAGACCGATGTTAGGGAGTCTAAGGCTTGTATTATCACTGTTTTTCTTAAGTTCATAGGTTCATAACTAGTTACTAGGCATGCAGTTGAGGAGAACACTGGGGAGCCTAGCCCAGTTTCAGAAATGCCCCAAAGCACTATCTAGTTAAGTGACTTACTGAGGGTCAATCAACTCAAGAGTGAAATAATCAACCTCTGCACCAAATGAAGCAATTACTTAACAGCTCATAGCCTTAATCCTTTATGCTGTCAAACTCTTTAGATGGTGAGTTAGCACTCATAGGAAATATAGGCATGGCATGTGTTACTTTGACTGATAGTCCAAGGTTGAGATGAACGCCACCACATATCCAAAGTGGAATATATGTTGTAAAGAGGGTGTGTTTGGGATGACTGTTAGTTTTAGTTTATATTTTAGGCAATGGATATACAGTTTTGGCTTAATTAGTAGGTATTTAGCATTTAGTCATCAGGTGGGACTCACACTGAAGAGATTATTGGAAATGTAGAAGGAGTGGTGGTAGTCTTGATTGTGAGATGTGATATATTCAGGAGCTGAAGGTGAGAAATGGGTTAATGCAGGGATGTGGTAAGATGTACTGTAGGCCGAGATAAATATATGAGAGGTAGGTTCATAGGTTCGTAGGTAGGTACTAGGCTATTGGCCCTAGGGCCTATATAAGCCTAGCCAAACGGTACCCTGACTTTTGCCACCCAAGAAAGTTATTTTCCTGTGCCCCTGTCAAGCAGAGCCACAGAAGTGATCCCCAGGGTGAATTTCCTATCTCCCATCCAATCATCAAGATTTTTCTTGAAGAGTGCTAATGAGGAGCTTTGTTTGATATAGATAGGTAGTTTGTTCCAGAGTATGGGAAGTCTCTGGGACAGGAATCTATCCCTCCAACATGTTCTGTTTATTGTGGTGACAAGGTTTAGGTCCCTAGAGCATGTAGCTCAGAGGGATTGGGATTTCTTTACGTGGAGCATGTCCAACAGCTCTGGGTTTGACATAGCTTTGTATGTTAGGCAGAGCGCCTCGAGTAGGCGATATGCGACAGAGTAAAGCTGGAGTTTTTTGAGATGATCTGCCTAGGGCATCTGTTTGAGGCCAGTAATCCTCTTTGTGAGGTATTTCTGTAGCCTTTCCAGTTGTTGTAGATGTCTTGTGAGGTACATACCAAAAGGGGCATTGTACTCTATAATGGGTCTAATGAGTGATGAGTAGAGGGGAACAATGACCTCCTTTTTCCTAGATGAGAAACCTTTTGTGATGAGGTGTGCCACGTAGAAAGTTTTCCTGACTACTGTGGCGATGTGATTATCAAAGGAGAGACTACACTCCACCTGTGTCCCAAGGTCTGTTATCACACGTTCAGTGTTAAGTAGACTACCGCCTATGTGGTAGTTCATGGGTACAGAGTTTTTACCAAAAGGGATGACAATGCACATTTTGGCATTGAGCTTGAGGCCATGGCTTTGACACTAGGCATCTGTCTCAGTGAGGCCCTTTTGCAGGATGTCCACATCATTAGGAGTTTTGATTATGGCTCCTAGTTTGCAGTCATCTGCGAACTTTGTTAGCCAAAGACCTTCTGTGTTAGCCTGTACTTCAGAGAAGTAGATACCAAACAGGAGAGGACCTAGGACTGAACCCTGTGGTACTCCACTTGTCACTGGTCTGAAGTTGTATTTAGAGTCTGCTACTTTCACAGTGTGGCTTCTGTCAGTGAGCCAGTTGGCAACCCATCTTGTGACATAGGGATTTATACCTAATTTAGTGAGTTTATCTATAATTCCAGAGTGGGAGATGGAGTTGAGAGCCTTGGCGAGATCTAGATAGGCTGTGTGAACCACCTTACCCTCATCTATGGCTTTGGTGACCACTTCAAAGAAGTCTATCAGGTTTAGGAGACATGATCTGCCTTTTACAAACCTGAACTGGGTAGGGTCTAGAGTTTGGAGATTACCAGTGTCATTGTTTATAAATTCCATGATGATACATTCCATAGCCTTGCAGACCAGGCTTGTCAGGCTAATGGGGCGGTAGTTCCTGGGGTCTGTGGTGGCTCCCACTTTGTGGAGTTGGATAACTGTTACTCTGTCATTCAGTGGGCACAAAACCTGAGGTGAGACTATGATTGAGCATGGTACTTAGGTGGGGTGCCAGTTCGTTCTGTAGTTCATGTAAAACGCAGCCTGAGATGTTGTCAGATCCCATGGATGCTGTGTTCTTGGCTTTGGAGAGTGTGTTTTTTACCTGTGCAGCTGTGATTACAGGAACTTTGCATTCTTCCGGTATAGAGATGGGCACTTTGGGGGAAGAGAGAGGGGTAAAGTTACCACTGAACCTATCTGCCAGGATGTTGGCAATATCAGTTGGTTCTGTATATTTAGTGCCATTGTGCTGTAACTCAGAGCAGATCTGAGTGTGGCCATTGAGATTCTTGACATAGCTATAGAATGCTTTGTGGTTGTCTTTAGAATCAGTGGCAATTTTGTTTTTGTAACTAGCTTTGGAGGATTTTATGAGGGATCTCAGCTTGTTACTGAGGCTGACCACGGAGTTCCTCCAATCACAGGATTTTACTCTTTTTTGCCACAGTTTCGTTCTTCTGTTGTAGAGTTTTTTTATAGCAGGGAGGCACCAGATTGGCTTCCTTTTTTTTGGAGGATAGCATCTTGGTTCTGTTAGGGATTGCACGATCCATGCACTCGTGTAAGTGCTTATAAAGTGCAGTTGTACAGGATTCAGCAGTCGTACCTCTATTGTCCATCAGCATGGGTGATGTGAAGTTTGCCACTTCTGTCTTAAGAAGCATGAAGTTGGCTTTGGAGAAATTGTTTACGGTGGTTTCCCTAATGGGGGGGGTGGGGGTGGGATGTGGATGTCTAGGTTGATTTGCTTGTGGTCGGATCTGACCAACGAGGAATTGACCTCTGGTGTGGAACACCAGTTGCCCATGTTGGTAATGCCCAGGTCTAGGATATTGCTGCCCCTGGTGGGGGTGTGGATAAGTTGATCCAAGGCATTAGAATTTATGAATTCCAGAAAACGTTGAGCACAAGAGTTGGTACATGAGTAGTTTTCTCAGTTAATGGCGGGGTAGTTGAAACCACCCATTATTAGGGTGTTAGGTTGTACCCTAATACTTTCCAGTGTATCAAGAAATGAGGAGTGGGAATCCTGGGGCATGGTGGGAGATCTGTAGCAAGCTACAATTTAGATTACGGTCTTGCCCAGAGTTAGTTGCACTTGGATAATCTCGGATGCATTATGCTGAGCAATTAGCCTGGAGGTGTGGATATCCTTAATGAATATGGACACGCCTCCACCTTTAGTGCTTCGGTCCAGGTCAGATGGCTGAAAGGTGTGGTATGAATTATAACCTGGTAATGCAGGGGTGCTCTCTGGAGCCTTGAACCAGGTCTCTGTCACTGCACAGATGTCGATGTTCTCCAGTGCCTTGAGTGAGTGCATTTTGAGGTTTAGACTTCTAGCATTAAGTAGCATTACCCTCAGATTTTACTTGCTTGTACCTGTTATGGTGGTGAATTTGTCATTTGAATCTTGCCTAAAAAGGGCACTATAGGGGTGGCAAGAGCCTTAGCCAGTATCAGGAATCCCAAGGGCGACAGGTTTAGGCCATCTCTGGCAAAGCATCATGGTTTGTTGATCATGTCATCCCAGGCAGACAGATACTGGATCCCCTTAGAAAGACACCAGAAGCTTAGCCAATTGTTGAAGTCAATCATTTTGTCCTTGTACTGTGTTATCATTCTGGGTGATGGCAGGATGCTACTCAGGGCTAGGGTCATACCTGCCTGGGCTGCAAGATCGGACAGTTCCTCCATGTCTCTTTTCATGTAGTCCAGGGAGGTATGCCTCAGGTCATTCACACCAACATGGACAATGACAGAGTCATATTTGTACTTGTTGTGGAGTGACCCTGAGTGCATGCATTATGTGGCGGATCCTGGCACCTGACAGGCAGCTGACAGTAACTTTCTCCTTGTTTAGCCTGGTGAGTGGAACATCAGTGAGCCTGACTATAGAGTCACCTATGACTAGAGTGTTGGTTACATTGTTATGTCTTATGGGCTGTGATTGAGTGACACACTGAGTTTGTGGGCTATGTGTCATTTGGGTTGGGTTGGGGGGGGTGGAGGTTGCTTGCGTTTCTGCTTTGGAGGTCCCTGTTGCTTGGGTAGATTTCTTTTGAGAGCCTCCATGAATGTAGGTGTGTGTTTTGTGTTTCTATGTGTGTGTTTTGGTGGTGTAGGTTTTGAGGGACTGTGTGATGAGTGTGGTGTGGTGCAAGTGTTTACCTTCTCCTCTTGACTGTCTAGTCCAGTCTTGGGTGAAGAGAGCTTTGCTTCCAGTTTGGCTATATAAGTGCATCTCTCACAGGTTGTAGTGTTGAGTGGTAGGAGGAGAGTGTTGTCTGTGTACATGAGGCAATTGCTGCATTGCCCCAAGATGCCCAGATTCATCAGGTAGACAGGAGAAAACACCGGGAGCTGAGCCTTAGACATGCCTGGATAGGTGCTTATTTATTAAGTACTAAAAACTGTTTTCCTCTAGACAAGTGAGGAAAGTTGAGTGATGTAGTAATTTGTAGCTTATTTAGTGTTTACAATGAGTTCTGAACAAGTGCTGCGCTTAAACAAACAGATTTCAGTGCTGAAACTAGAAAACTGGCTAGTTCTAAGAAACAAAATTAAGCTAGAAGGCTTCCCTCCGACACAGAAAGACTTAGGGCTCAGAAGCTTACAAACAGTCCTGGATACAGCAAATATGTATCTGGACTAGATGACTTATAGGAAAGGCAGGAAACAAGCTTAGAACGTTTTTTTTTCACTGTGACTGTGGAGCTGCAAGGCTGACCAGCAAGTGGGGCAGATTATGGAGGATATGTATTGGTATTGTTGTAATATGATTTGCCAGTGGGACAAAGAAGAAAGTGTGGAGAGTACAGGGGACAGCAGGAGAGTATACTGGACAGAATTTTTATATAGATATCAGGTGAAATGTGTGTACCTGTGCTGCTTAATTGTTTGAGGTGTGGTCAGATGCATATAAATTTAGCTAAGGGGATGACTATAAACTGAGAGTTATGTAGGAGAGTGAGAGATTGTAGCTATAGTATAAGGAAGAGAGTCTATGAGTGACAGGCATAAAAGAACTATTACAATGCTTCACAACTCCATTTAATTGTAATGGGGGTGCAGAAACACTGATTAGTTTTACTTTGTGTGATGTAAAATTTATAGCAGGATGTAATGTTTTTTCTTCTCATTGGAAGGAGGGTATGTTCTAGAGGCGCAGACATTTTGTTTTTCACTAGAAATGAATTGTCATAGAAAGAGCTGGTGGAATTAATTATAAGAATGATATGTAATTTGGGGCAGTTGGGTCACATTGTAAGATTTCATAGATTATTGGCTGAGTGTGAGAATTGTGGGATCCAATAGATGAGTATACATTTTTGAGACCCTGTGGATGGTAGGAGTTGGAGGTGAGAGGCGAGTGAAACAAGCAGCCAATCAAAGTGCTGAGCAGTATCAAATCATTTCACACATGCACACTACTGCTATGGACCAAGATGTAGAGTTTAGTTTGGAGGCAGACAAAAAGAGCAGAAAAAATCAAACTTGTGAGGGTACAGAAGCTGAAGTATCTATAAATGTATCAGGAAATGTATAAACTTGCAGTTTACTGACTGCAGGGAATTAAAGGATCAGTAAAGAACCTCACAGAGCTTAGAATCCATCTTCCAAGGAAATGAATGCTACTGCTTATGGAGTTGAGAAACCTGCTAGACAACAGATGTATACATTTGTATATACACTTGTTCCGAATATATTAACAGCATAAATGCACTGCCTAGATGCAATAATTTTATACATATCCAGGACAGCTTGCTAACTGAGAGAGAGAGAGAGAGAGAGAAAGGTGACCTCTGGACTGCTACTGTGTTTTCAGACACTTAGGATTTTATCTTGATGCTGGTAGCATAGTTGGCAAAGAAGGTTTCTTTCACATGCAGGGAGATTTAACACTGATAAGTAAATGGTAAAGGAAAAGCACAGGTGTCTTGATATAGCAACTATCAGGAAGAAAGAGATAAAAGAGAAGAGGTAGGAAAGAAGTTAGTATACTAAAGGTTTTTAATTATTTTACTTTGTCTATCTATCTATCTATCTATCTATCTATCTATCTATCTATCTATCTATCTATCTATCCATCTATCTATCCATCTATCTATCTATCTGTCTATCTATCTGTCTGTCTATCTATCTGTCTATCTATCTATCTATCTATCTATCTATCTATCTATCTATCTATCCATCCATCCATCTATCTATCTATCTATCTATCTATCTATCTATCTATCTATCTGTCTATCCATCTATCTATCCATCTATCTATCCATCTATCTATCCATCTATCTATCTATCTATCTATCTATCTATCTATCTATCTATCTATCTATCTATCTATCTATCTGTCTGTCTATCTATCTATCTATCTATCTATCTATCTATCTATCTATCTATCTATGTATCTATCTGTCTATCCATCTATCTATCCATCTATATATCTATCTGTCTGTCTGTCTATCTATCTATCTATCTATCTATCTATCTATCTATCTATCTATCTGTCTATCCATCTATCTATCTATCTGTCTATCCATCTATCTATCTATCTATCTATCTATCTATCTATCTATCTATCTATCTATCTATCCATCTATCCATCTATCTATCTATCTATCCATCTGTCTATCTACAGTATCTAGTTACCTGTTTTTGTGGTGCACTAAAATAGGATGGGTAAGTCAAGTAATTGTATATAATAAGACACTGCAGGTAAGATGTTGGAGAACAAGGGAAGGTCTGTAGTAATATGTTAGGTAGACTATTGGAAGATTAAGAAACCATTAGAGAAACACCATGTAATTTTAGCCCCTCTTAAGGTAAGACTAACAACACATACTTGCTATTCTAGGATACGTTATCCTGGTCTACAATAGAAATATGCACTCTGATAATCATTAATAATTAATGTGCAGTATAAACAACCGTATCCCGTAACATTAGAAATTAATTGATCAAACATACAATAGAATAATATCCTTCACTGAAATCCTGGTCTGCATTCAAAATATGCACTCTTTTAACAAGTATTGTATACATCCCTATTATTATTGCAGAAATGCAACAAAATATCAAGTCCTCATAAAATTGTGTCTCTGTCATTGCATAGCTCTGCTTTCTGAAAAAAAGAACTATTTTGTGACTCGTACATTTCCTTGAGCTATTTGAATATTTTACAAGCATGTTCCTCATCTCCAGCCTGTTTCTTTCAGGGTATACTTGTTATATTTACTGTCTTGCTTCATACTGTGTATCATGCAGAGCTTGTTTGCAGTGTTTTAGATACTGTTTTCAAAACCAGCTTTGCCCTTTCTGTGTTATTATAAAGAGTGACTCTTCAGAATTATGCAGAGTGTTGTCACTAACTGTTAATATAGTGAAAACCATTTCCTGTTTTATGCAGGTGATATTATAGTATATCACAAATCAGACCACTACTGCCTTTCCTCATGGATTACCAACTTCTAGGTCTTACTTTTAAGGCATTATCCAGAGACTAGACCATCCTCGATGAGCAATGTTGACTACACCATCCTTGTTGAGGAATGTTATTATAGAAAAGGAAAATAAAATACAGATCTGCAGTCTACACAGAATAGATGATGAGATGGCAGAGGGAAGAAAAGCTGAAACCATACCCATCATTTTAGTTTAGGATTCCTGCTTGGTTTCTCTGAATACAGTATTTCCCACTTGCCAAGAAAATACACTGCAGCATTGGAATCACCAACGACATGGTTATTTTTTTCTCTGACTGCTCTGAGGACACTGTCATGAGGAATTATAAGTCCATATAAAATAAATGCTGTGTAAACACAGCTGGTAAGTCACAGCTGTGTGATGGTTCCTTGGGTCTCATCAGTAGCCAATCAGTTTTAAAGAGGAAAGGGACCCACTCCAGATACTCTGTCTCCCACAGAAAACCATATATGTGTGAAAATAGCAATGTAATACAATGATTCCAAATGTGAGGAAAATGTTTACTATCTCTACATGTATAGGTGACACAAAATAACCTCTAGCAAAAGAAAAGAAGTACAGTTTTACACTGACATGCAGAAGGTTAATAATATGCCCAGATAATTCTCAAATGACTACTTTTATAACATCAGACACCTCCTGATTTAAACATAACTTGTTTCCTGCTTGTGCAAACTAGCAATACCAATGTGCCAATTATTATTGTCCAAGTGCAGGTACAGTTGGGGATGAAAAGTCAGTCAAGTCCACAATATCAGTAATGGGGGTAAGGCAGGCCATCTCCACTATTGCTGTAAACATAAAGCTTGTTTTGAGAGGGGAAGAAGCACGCAGTCACTCATCTCGGGCTATCTCTTTTTGCTGTCAATTTAAACTTTCTTGTGAGAGTACTATGGGCTATGAAATTGTTGCCATAGTAACAAAAAAACACTGTAAAACAAGGGCAAGAAAACTGAGAAAAATATTTAAAGAGTTTTGCTTCAAAGTAAAAATAAATGTTAAAAAAGTAAATGAAAAGGTACCCCCAGCTGTATGGCAATATTACCCTAGAAAACTGCCTAGTTCACCTATGCTTAAGGTCATCCCTGATCAGACCATATTAGCATAAGGCTTGTTAACAATAAAATAGTACCATAAATACACCTTACAGCTGTAGCACATACCTTTCTATAGTAGCAAAGCCAATAGAAATCACCGAGACATTACAGCTGCCGGAACTTATTCTCTGTATGTGCCCAGAGTAACGCTATTTAGTGTTACTTTTCAAACTGAAGTGGTGTTTGTAAGACAGAAGCACACATAAGCATTAAGCACTAGGGAAAAAATCACTCAAATTATCCATGTTCCTCCTTCACATAACACAACATAGTAATTCCCTTGAGGAGTTGTTAAGATTTGCAGAAGACTTATACATTTGCAAGCAGCTAATTAAGAAAATCAGAACAGTATGCCTAAACTGTAATAGCAGAGCATGTTGCAATCTGTATGTCAGCACTACTTGCTAAAGATAAATTGTTTACAGCGGAAAGAAACACAGAAACATATTCAAGTAAGGAGATCATGCAAAAACAACATTGTTTCTTAAAGCAGTTAAGAATAATGCAAATCACAGTAATGACAACTGATAACTGATAAACTGTACTGGTACTAATAACTAATAACTAATAACTAAGCACTAAGCTAGTTCTCCAGGACAAGTCTGCAACAGGTGCTTCTTAAATACAGTGAGAGCTTGCTGAGTGACCATAATGTATGTACAGAGGTCACTAGCTGCGGAATCCTGGGGACATGTGTGATGGTGTTTCAGATGTTTTTAATTTTAGAAACAGCCTGTGAAAACACAGTTAAATGCAGAGAACTCAGATTTAAATCGGTTCAGATCACCTATCAGAATGAAGCTAAAGGAGCTGTATAACTTTTCCTGCTATTTAACTGATGCAAGTAAAGTCCATCAGAGACTGGGTGAGCAAAGGGGTACCATTTGGCATGTGATACTGGCTGGTGAAGGTATCAGTGGACACCAGAATTTATTCACTAGCATGATGGTGTTTTGTAATAAATATGCAGATAAAGACAGGTGGACCTTACAAACCAGTGCAATTACAATATTTTTAGAGGAGACTTCATGGGACCATTCCTTTCCTAATTCTTGAAAAAAAACTGGAAATAGTTCATCCCAGTTGGCATATAGTTAACCTGGTGCCAGCAGAGACCTAAACAGCCCCTCTCTGCAATGCAGCAATAAGATTAACAGAAGCTGAGAGGAAGGAGAAGTGATGCTAAGGAAAACATGCTGCTGTGTGACACGAGTGCAGAAATTGTCTTCTAGGTTGCTGCAATGGGTAGAACTGTAGCGTGAATATGTTCGCAAAATGTAACTGACAAGGATAATGGTAGGTGAAAGGCATCAAGGTGCAGCTTTGCTTTTACTTGCAAAAAAGTCCTACTGCTGGAAAAAAAAACAGATGCAAAATAAGTAAGGACATGGTGGCAAGAGGCAAATACTGTGACAAAAACAATGTATGTCTGAAAATGTTAACTATCTTGGCAGGTAGATGTAGATATTAGAAACTGTCACACGGTCTAGAGTTACACAATTTTTGTTTTTACTAAATGACTGATTCATTAATTGACTGATTTATTGATTGACTGATCAACTGTAATTCAAAACCAGATGCCAAATAATGAAAGATACCCCCCTTCAGTGAAAGCACCATGGAAACTTAAGTACAGACTATTAGCAGTAACACACACATCATCAACATACTGCAACAGGTTGACTGAACTTGTGGCAGGTAGGATTTGTGCTAAATCCTGCAGAATGGAGACTCTAAGATCAAACTCTGGTATACATTATATTTTATTACTAGACTAGCACAGAAGGAATCTCTTGTTTTGTCAGTTTCTCTAGATAGTAACCAGTTAATGGATTTCTGGGACCATTGTCAGGTGTGTGCTACAGTGCTAAATATATTAAATAAATCCACAATCACACTCTCAGATTATTATTTTTTTTGTTAAAAGGGTGGTGTAAATTGCTTGTAAAATGATGGTACAACAAAGGTGCTCCTGCAGCTGTTACGGATATCAGCTCTGTATCATATACAATTCTTCATTTAGGAGACAGTGGATTCTGATCAGGTTGCCAATAATAACTACTTTATTATGTGTCTGAGACACAGATGCTAAGGAATTCACCTTGAGAACAAAGATCGAGAGGTAAATCTTGGCATCCATGTTGAGAACACATAACACAGAGTTACATAATTCTTTTATGGACCTTTATCTGCTCCATGTACTACTAGTTAGAGTAAAAAAAAAGAAGAAAATAAAAGCAGAAAGTTTTTTGCTCAGTTTCATAGCTAGTAAAGCACTTAGTGAGTGTCAAATGGACAGCAAAACACATCAGGGCAATATTTTTTGAAAAAGTCAGAAACAGATTGGAGGCAAAGCAGATAGAAAAAAAGATATTTTTCAAATTCTGCCACTGTGGTTTGGCACTGTCATTTGTGAGTGTGTAGTACAAGACATGATCTCAACAGCGATTAGGGGATGCTTAATACTTGTTAAGATCTGGTCTCACATTACTGTAGCGCTTAATTAGTTTGTCTTTTTGCCAGTATTGAAGCATAATCAGAGCACTCCATGCACTTCCCAAAGTTAATCAGAAAGAACCTACTTGAGAGTCACAAAAATTACATGTAGGGGTTTAGCTATTGGATCACATCAAAAGTATCACTTCGCAAATAAGTACTTATTGCAGCATTAAATTGTAGTTGGAAACTTACTGAAGAAAAGACTGTTATTAGCTATGGAAGGTGAAAGTAGTACTTATAGATAACCAACCTGAAGAATTTTACTGTTTAGTCATTCACAACTGCACCCCCTTCTAGAGAGGGTTTTACATTTTTTTCTTTCATTTATTTAACTAAAAAGAAGATTAAACTGACAACATGCAATAGAAAAACTGAGATATCAAAGAAGTTGCTATAAATTATGCTTCTTAGTTCAGAGTGTGAAACATCTGTGACATTAGTAATTATAATTTTTTTGGCAGAGAGGTTATTATATATAATGAGAAGTAAACATGTAAGTAAACAATCATTCACTTAATTCCTTCATATCATTGCAAAATGTACTGCTAGAGCTGTAACTGAAAGAGAGGGAATTTCTGTAGTATCAGAAGTAGCTATAAGTAACACCCAGGTACATTTGTTGTTAACCCATCAGCGTTTTTTTTTTTTCCTGTCAACATTGCAAACAAAGATTAAAGTAGAGCACTCCCCAAGACAACACAATACCTCAACTGCTTAAGGATATACTGAGAACATTACTGGCGTGTTAGAACAAGCAAACTTATCACAGGCTGCACTGACTATATAAACTGCTGACATCTCACCTAGCTCAGATATGTAATAATGTGGAGACCAAGAACAGTAATGTAGAAATAGTTGTAGCTGGCATACCTCTCCTGTAGAACGTCCAGATTTCTGCCTCATATTTTTGCCAATTTTACATAAAATTGTGGTTTTCTGGCAAATTACTGGCAAATCATTAAAGATTTAAGTTAAAAAATAATGACAGACATTTGAGTTTCAGACTCCATGCCATTCAGAAATGTCATGCTAATTCAAAACCTGTTATTCTATCAACTTTCGATGTTTGTAAGAAAAATATTTAAAAATCATCCCTATTTTGGGCCTTTGTCCAACTTTTATTTATAGCTTTCTCAAGATTTCTTGCTCTAAGAGGTTGAAAGGTATGGTAACTGGGGAGTGCTACCCTTGTTTAAATATGCACTGGAAAACAATGCTTAGTTGAGGGGAATGTATTTCTGTAATTAAAAAACAGGTCCCAAGAATGAGTCAGTACTTAATCACTAGGTCAGAAGTATTATTATTCAGACAAAAACAATGGCTACATCAGTTAGAAAAGTGCAGGTGTCCATAATTAAGTGAATCACACTATTTACACTAATCCAGGGTACAGATTATTCAATAGTAAGCTGCATTTATAGAAGATAATATTCCATATCTGAACTCATAATGACAAAATGGAAACATGTTTAAAGTGTGTATCTCCAGAGATACCTGGCAACAGGAAAAGTAAAGCTTTGAGGGACAGTGCACATTTGCTAAAGCCATAATGGCTAGGAAGAAGGCCAGTTTTGCTGAGAGATGAATACAGAAAATAAAGAGAAGCGAAAAGACGAAGAGCGAGGGATGGGCGTGCTGATGTGGAATGTACCCTTTGGAAATGAGAGAGGTGTGGAGACAAGGAATAAGAGGTACAATCATGACGGTAATGGTAGATGGGGAGATTAACAGGATGGCATAGGAAAAGCAATGAAGACAAAGGCATGGGAGCCCCATGAATGACTGTAAAAGCACTTTTGAAATACAACAACTGGATAAAGAACTGAGGCAGTACGAACTGTTGAAAAAATGCAGCAAACAGATAATCAGAGGAATGACACACAGTCTGTGGTGACAACAAGACAGTCATTGTGATAGGGACAGCACTTAAATGGTAGCACTCAGGAAGCTTGATAAAAAAATAAGCTGTGGACCTACAAAGGTGATAAAGTTGAAGATACAGAGAATGGGGTTTAGAGGTGATACAAAGTAGATTTTTATTTATCAAGATGGTTCTGAAAACATATTTGTTTTCCTGATGAGCTTTTGAATCTAAAAAAGTTGATGGAGGATATGTGTGATAGGCACGAAGCAATTTTAGGTGGTGCTGAAAACAATGTAGCTGTTGTTGAAAGGAATTATATATTGCCTAGCAAGGAATCTGCAGTTAATTGCTTAGAAAGAGAAAAGGGGTACATTGGCTGGGCAAGTAGTCCTCAATAATAAAATTGTATCTTTTTTTAAGTCAAAAGTTAAATGTCTCCTGACATACATTTAGCAGAGTTAGTAAGCAAATTGCATTTCTGGTAATGGTGTGGCATTAAATTGCAGGTCTGACTCACAAAAATAGATTAGAGTTAGACTGAACTAGTTACAAAATGGTGTCCCTGTGTAGAATGACTGTGGTTAATAAAAAAGGCAGCAGTTTAATGGTTCACAGCAATCTAAAGAAGGACCCAGTAAAAACAGGTCAGATTCCTTTGTTACTAAATGGCTTTATTTTACAAGGAGTACTCTGTAAAATGACAAAGAAAAGATGACAATGAAACAGAAAACAAGCAAAAATTAAGTGATTAAATGCCACTCTGATGTAAACAGTTTGAAAAGACAAGCAACATGAAGCCATAAGAAAAAGCTACATTATGAAACATTATGAAACAGCAGACATAAGCACAGAGGTACTTGTGGAGAAAAACAGCAGAAAACCTCTGTATGTAAGGATAAGTGTGTCTGGATCAGGGTACCTGCCAGCACTAGAGGTGAGAAAATGATCAGAAAGGAGAACCATGGTTGGCCATAGTTAAGTTGCAATTGTCAGACTCTTTTCATGATGGGGTAAAAACAGAATAATTGTAATTAAAACACATACTAGTCAGGATATTGGCAATTATACAACGACCCTCCCCATTAGTATTCCAAAACGTGCACACTGATTGGGTCAGCGTGCACGTTGTAAATCAGACTTATACTACTGGAAAAAGGTCTGGTCGCCCGGACATTTTCCATTAGTATAAGTCTTTTTTTACAGCAATGGAGAAGGCAAGATCTCCGTCACTGTTTAGATACTGTCTCGCTATGTTAAAGGAGTTTAACATAGCGAGACAGCTTTAAAAAAAGTAACGGAGATCTTCCTTTCTCCGTTGCTTTTTTTAAAGCTGTCTCACTATGTTAAACTCCTTTAACATAGCGAGACACTTTGTAAAAAGCAACGGAGATCTTGCTTTCTCCGTTGCTTCCACCCAAAGCTCTGATGTACTGCATAAGGATACGCATGCGCAGTACATCAGAACTGCTGCAGAATACCAGACAGCTGCAGAAGGGCAGCAAGGAGGCATTATGCAATGCCATTATTTAAGAAAAATAAGTATTTTTTTCTTAAATAATGTCATTGTATAATAGCAGTAGCCCACTTCTGGGTGTAGGTAATGCTGGATTTACCCACGGTTGTCTTTGTTTGGCCACTCGGGCTTCGCCCTCATGACCAAACAACACCAACCGTGGGTAAATCCAGCATTACCCACACCCAGACATGGGTTATTGCTGTAATATAGTTTTCTGTCACAATTCAGTCATTACCTAATTTTGATTTGAACCAAAATGTGATGATCTTACCTTAATCATTCCTGGCTTAGGCAAAAACATGCAAAACACTTTTAAGTCTTTGTTATACCTACTACGTGACAAAGCACCCATGTCATCCCGCACTGGTTTGTTCTGAAAATGAATAAAAAAGAGAGAGAGACAGAGAGAGACAGAGACAGACAAAGAGAACAAGAGTAAAAGACAGAAAGAGAAAAAATTATGTTGTCTCTAGAATTTGTCTTCAAAATTACAATATGCCTTAGGAATATATTCTTCAGACAATAGTTAACTCTAGAATGCTAAACTAATTAGCTATTAAAAAAGACTCTTCTATAAGAAATGATTAGTATTTTGAAAAAAAATATGAATATATGTGTGATGTGTTGGAGAACATCTGACTTACAGCTGATGTTATACTTAAAATAGAAATATAACATTTTCATTCTGTTTCTATAATTATCCTAAAAGGGGTAATTTAAAACTGTAATTATTGATATTTTTGTATATGGTGTGTTATTATACTGTTTAAATCTTAGTTTAACAAATTAATTAAATGCCCAAAGTAATCAGTATGGAAGGCTGTGTCCTTTCCTGAAGTAATTAAAAATGATAGTATGATTATGACATTAATATTGCAACCTATTATATAAAACAGACACATTAATGTGGGTCATGAGAAATTAGTTTAAAATCAGTGTTGAAAAATTATTTTAAATTCAGGCATAACTAACATTTATTGTCTCTAGTCAAAGCTCTTTTCTCAATGAAGCTGTTTTTAAACATCTTTATTAAACAGCATTTTTTTAAAAAAGTGGCAAAGAAAACAATCATAATAATGTTTCCTTTATTTTATGCAACATGCAAATATGTTTTCTTTTTAACAATTTTCATTCACTGCATTGCATAAAGTGCTGAATTCTTGCCTTCCTTTAAATTTCATTACTTCTAAATATAATTTTATATGCATTGTTCCCATACATTCCACTTATTTCTATGTAATTTGCTGCTTTTCTTTTCTAAAGATGTCAACTCCAATTATTTTCTCTCCTTTACAATATTCAGTACTTCGCTTGCATATGGTTTAGAATTTAATTCCCAGTTTCTAATAATTGCTTTTTGGCAGCCAGTAGCATTTAACTTATTATGGCCTTACTATGAGCAAGTCAGATTCTACATCCCAGCTCAAAATTAGTTACAATTATTTATTCCATGCAAGTCTTTACCCGTTACCTGATCTTACTCCTGATAAACTATTTTGTTTCATGTTACAAAAAGTATTCTTAACCTAGTGGATGCTAAATATTATAGCTTCCTTGATTTAAAAATAACTAAAATATTGCACAAATAAAATAAATTATACCCACTTATGTAAAATGTAGCTAAAATATGTTTTGCACTTATATGCATCACCTATAAATTTTTAAACTTTTTAGGTGTGTTGTTGTTGTTTGTCTTTCGGCTTTTTCCCGGTAAGGGGTCGCCACAGCGGAACTCCGATCTGCTAATGATTGGCAGTAGATTTTTACGAAACGCCAAGGTGCCAGCTCGACGCCCAACCTTCAACAAAGGCATGCCCATTTACGCACGCATGTCTTTCAAATGCTACCCAACCGCGGGGAGGACATGCAGACTCCACACAGAAGGCACTCCCAAGCCAAGCCGAGAATCGAACGGGAAAATCTCTTGCTTTGAGGTAACAACGCTATAGGTGTGTAATATCTTTTATTAGCCAGGTATATATATATATATATATATATATATATATATATATAATTACCATTCCCGTTTTTATCTGCTTATGAGTACTAAATTCCTACTTCATAACATCTTTGCTTCTTGTTATATTTGCTGTTGTTAAATACAAACAATGCTATGATTTAACTTTCACTAATTCACAAGAAGGATATTCTGTCACTGTTGTGTTCAGGTTTTTCTGAAGTCCTCACTTTCCAGATTAAAAGTACTACATAAATACTAGTGGCTACACGGCATCTTTGGGTCTTGTAGAAATTTGGCTCAAGAATACTTAATCGGTGCAACAGAATTCCAAGCTGCCTCAAATCTTAACGAATGTTTGTACATTAATTCTGTCATAGACCAATATCTGTCTGCCCTCTGGTGGACATACATTTGTTTACATAAAATCCCATTTAAAAGGTTTTTTTCTGCTGCTGTTAATTTAACTTTTTTGCCATCATTCTATAAGAGAGGACACTAATATGACCTAAATAAAAAGGGATGCTATTTGTTCTCTCTTAAAGACACACAGACTTGACACTGGTTTTTACAGGGTAAGATACAAAATGCTCTTGCTCTTTATATCATGGAACATGCTTCCTTCCTTTTGTTATGACACACAGAGGCCACATTTAAGGAAAGCCTGATTTATGTATTTATCCCTCTATCTCTTCTACTTACGTGACTCAAGAGTGTCTCCACATATAATCTGCCTTACTTATTCCCATTCATAAATTGTTGCCACATCTGATAGTTCATCTGGCCTAACTGCAGCATGTTCTGTTACTGTGAGCTGTTACTCATTGCCAGGTGGGTAATACAAGTTAGAGTAACATAACTATTGGCATCTGTGACTAAGTCAATGAGGGATGGGTGTCTTTAACTATGATATTGAACCTTTATAGAAGCACATAAAATGACCATAGTCTGTAAGCAAGAAAGTGAAATTAACAAACATCTAACAGTCACCAGAAATGTATATATATATATATATATATATATATATATATATATATATATATATATATATTTATAGAAATATGCAAAGAAAGTACTAACTTAAGGTACTGTCAATGTATGCCAATGAAGAGCAGGTTACAAAGGTATTATAAAAAAATGTCAGCAGTATGACTGTCTCATCATGTCATTTTGTGGCAGATCAAATTTTAAAATACTGCTAACCCCTTAAAAGATCTAGTTGCAGTAGTTCTGCTGAAGAGGTAATCCAAATATGATGATAAACATAGTTATTCTTTAACAATAATTGGTGTATTACAGCACATTATATATGATATTCTAGATATTCTGTTTTTAGACAGGGATATAAGCTCTTATCTTCATTTTGGTTTGGGTAATCGGTTATCCAAAAACATAACATTACATCGATGACTGAAGAAATCAGCTGCAAAGAATTAGCCAAACCAGATATTTTTTTTTCTACAAGCATGTATACATTTCACAGTCTCTGTTCTTCTGTGTTAAAACATAGCTAATATGGAGTTATCTTTGTAAATAAGACAATTTGGAGCATTGTTTTGTTGAAAGTTGTTGCCTCAGATTCATGTTTATATTTCTTCCCCTTTCTCTGACTTCGAGACCTAATGTACCAATTATTTTAGTCAGTTAAAACCACCACTTTAAATATGAAAGCACACAAAACTACTGACAAATAAGATTTCTTTTTCACAAAGATTATCATATCCCTGCTTAACCTAGAATTTCCTTCACTTGATCATAACAAGCTAATTTTCATACAGGTTATACTCCTCTGGATGCAAAATCTGGTTTTCTCTTTATGTTCAGTTTCTTTAAATTACCGCTTATACATCTAACCAGAGGACAGTCCTGGTGATCCTTATGCCTGGCATAGAAATAAAAAACTGTTTACCATTTCTAGAGTTTATTCAGCACCAGACTACTGCAATATCTTTTAAACTGAGGTAACAGAAAGCCTTGATTTGTACTACAGAAAATCCTGGAATAGATGGGGTGGAAATACAAGAATCAAATACCCAGTTCCCCTTTTAAAAGTATATTACTTTGTCTGAGGAAATGGATATTGTCAAATAAACTGTATGACTACAACCAACCATATATTTTTTACCAAATAAACAAATATCTTAATAGCAGATAAGAATGTGCCCTGTTATTTTGTCCAGTGACCTTATCAATGGGCAGGATGTAAAATCTGGTTATGTCTCTTTATGTTCACCTAAGATTATCTTGTATGTTTTCATTGCACAGTTACATTCCTTTAATTTCTTTGACCAAACAGTCAGGGTGACAGTTTTGTGGTGTTGCAGTTTTGCCAAGGAAGGTGCGTTTTTAAATTACCTCTCCTTCCCAAGGATTCAAATATCAAATGGAAACTTTATAATCTCAGTTACTGCTGATGTAAAGCTTCTGTGTGATCTGTCATCCACTGACCTCCACAGATTTACCCTTCTTTCCATATGGCTGTTCTTCATTAAAAATAATAATAGACATTAGTGGAAAAACATAATTTCATGCTATATCAAGTATTCTAATAAATACATGTTAATTCAAAATAAAAGGAAGATAAATGAGAGAAAACTGCATGTATTATAACACGAGAAGCATTGTGGTGTGTGTGTCGTTATGTAATTATGTAAGAATATACTTATGCTTAATCTACATGTGTGTGTGTGTGTGTGTGTGTGTGTGTGTGTGTGTGTGTGTGTGTGTGTGTGTGTGTGTGTGTATATCTGTGTGCCTCTCTCTCTCTCTCTCTATATATATATATATATATATATATATATATATATATATATAAAAACATATATATATATATATATAAACATATATATTTATATACGTATTGCAAAATAACGTAGCAGTTGCCACATAAAATGAGAGCAAAATTGAATTTTCTTTGATAAATAACCTGAGCTGGGTACAACATTGTGATACATAACCTGAACGGAGCATAAAAGTAATTTCTAATGTGTGTAACACAGTTATTAAACACCCTATTACCATTGTTTAAACTATAGTGATTCTTGTGCTTACCCTTTAAAGATCATGTGCAATAAAAATAAAACTCATCAAAAATCTTCCTCTACAGGAACAGTCATAATATTGCCAATCTTGTAGTTATTTGTAAATAAACTGTCTAAAAATTCACAGTGTATAAAAATGATGTTTTATCTTCCCTGCTTTGCTCGATGGCCTCACACACAGTATGACGATGATGATGAGGGTCTGCTTGAACTGAAGTATTAAAATAAAAAAAACATAACCTGACATCAGACATTAATATTTAAGGAATATGTGCCATTTCCTTAACTATTAATGTCCACCTGCCCAGAGTGTGAGCTTTTTTTTCTTCTTCTTCTTCTTTTGGTTCTTAGTATGTACTTCCTACATCTCTCTGTAGCCACAGTTGGAGTTAAGATTTTAAAAAAAGGGAATTAGATTCCCATTTCCCCTTTTATCAGTATATTTCTTTGTTAGGGAAATGGGTATAGTCAACTACTTAGTAAACTCATTTTTTTATGTCCGTATTTGTTACTATGTGAGTAAATTCACAGAAACCAAGCAAAGATGTTTCCGCTACCAAGTTAACAGCACTCAGTAGCACCCACCCACCCATCACAGGTGTACAGAAAAAAAGTAACAGGATTGGCTGTAAGCTGCATTATTGTAACAGTCTTACTTTCACATAAAATTATTGTTTTATGTGGAAATAGGAATACAATTGCCTCAGCAAACTTCCGGAAAAAGCCAAAACAGAATGCAGATGTAGCATTTCATTTTGCCATTTTGCACATGATTTTTTAAGGGAAATTTTGTCCGGTGCAAGCTAGCTCTAAGGTGCAGCCTTAGGAGATTTAAGAAAGACAGTGAAAGAGCCAATCAGATAAGATAAGATTTGAGTAAAGAAAATTCATTTTCAGAGGAGTTTGGATGATTTATTGAGTGAAGACCAAAATATCAGCTCTGGAGGTGAGCATTCTGAAGGATCAGTTAACCAGAGAACAGTTCTGGATTTCTTTATGTTTAACATGGGATTAAAGACTGTTTACCATCTCTAGATTATATTCAGCACCAAACTACTGTAATATCCTTTAAATAGAGACAGCAAAAAGCCTTGATTTGTACCACAGAAAATCCTGGACTGGATGGGGTGGAAAGACAAGAATCTTTTTTGTTGTGTATGGACCCTTTGTACACACTGCCTGTCGCTACTACTGATTGGATAGTTTAGTGAGGTCCTTGGATTGGCCCAGCTGGAGTTAGTCAAGGCCCCAGTGGTGAGCTGAGAAGATGATCAAACTTGACTATCTAGAGGAAGTAAAAGTTGTAATAAGGTTTCCATAGGTGAACCTGTGGAAGGATCATTAATGAGGAGGGTCCCGGGATGACGCCGTCCCCGGGTACCAACTCTCCACATTCCACCACCCCAACCCTCTGTCTCTCTCTCTCTCTCTCTTTGTCTCTCCACCCACCCCAGTGGAGGCCAGAGGGACCGAGACCGCAACTCCTGGAGGATGGGACAGGGGGAGTGAGCGGAGGGGTGGCATCCATCCCCCACACCTGCAGACGGCGGGAGGGTGGGGGGCTTGTCTGCATGGCAGAAGACATGGAGGGGGCACCTGGCCCAGCGGTGTGGTCCACCGTGTGCCCCAGAGGTGACGGACTCCCCATGCTGGAGGGGGAGAGGGTACCATTTTTAGTTCTAAAAACTGTTACAGATTTTAATGTTTATTTGGTGAAGTCAATCTGGACTGTTGCTTTTCCACTGATAAAGCTGTTTTTGAGAAGACCCATAGCAATTAGCTGCTTTACATTTTCACACTGGTGGACACAGTGGACATTAATGTTGAGTATTAAAATCTCCTGAAGTCACAAACTTAGCACTGCCAAAAGATAAATAATTTCCCAAGACACCAGAAAAAAATGTTTTTGTCTACATCTGTGTTGTGTTTTTTGTGCATGGCTTGTGGTACTGAGAAAGACTTTAGGTGGCTGTATGTTTTGCTGCAATCAAGAATTACAGCCGTATAGCCACTCTATGGTGTACATGGATCCTGACTACATTGCAGGCACCCAAGTTCAAATAATGTCTGAATGCCTATAGGAACTGGAAGGAGAGGATGAGAGAGAGTGGCTACTGTCTGTTCACCCATCCTGGTTGGGACAGAAGTAACAGTGGCTCACCACACAGATGACACCTAGCGGGAGCACTAGGTCTCTACCCTCACAGAACATGAGTCTGTTGATCCTGAGCTGTTATGTTCAATCATACTGTGAGCCATAGGGAACTCTCAGAGGGCAGCTATAACAGACCCTAGAAAAGCTGCTCTAGAGAAGAGGCAAGAAGATGGGCCACCCAGCAGGGAAAACAGAACTGGTACACTTTCTACCACCAAAATCTTGTCATGAGCAGATGAGCTCATGGAGGACTCATGGGCATGCACAGATGGGCCATACACCTCTCATCTGCCCAATAATCCCCGGCTTCCATGACTACAAAATAAGTGGCCCTAATGAGTGTGGGTAGAGGAGATATCAGGGTTGTTCCTGCAGGGGCCCGAAAAAAAAAAAAGAAGAACTACACCAATGTTACCTTCAGTAGTTCAAAAATAATTTGACTAGTCCATTAAAGCTGCAATTTAGGAACCAGTGCCAAGCCAAAGTCTCAGAGGAGGTCTGCCATCCAAGCAAACTGCAGAATGGTCACTATATCCTGCTGCATGATAGAAGTAACCAAGTGTTTGGCTGCACTTGGAGCTGCAACTCCTCTGAAGCCATTAACGCATAAAGAAGACCCAGAAGCCTATATAGTGGCTTTTGACCAGATAGCCACATAGGAGATCTCAAACCAGACTGAATGGACTTGTGCACTGGGTGCACAACTAACCAGAGATTCTCCCTGTGCCTTTATGGATGTCAATGGAACTGACTATAAGGACTATGAAAAAGTAATATGATGTTAACTTGCATTGGTGGAGATCACTGCAGAAACTCAAGCATTTAAGTTTAATGAATGGACTTATAGTAAAATAAACAGTAAGGTCAGCAATTGTCAGAACTTAAAACACAGTGTCACCTTATGATTAGATCCAGAAAGTTACAATAATGAAGAGATTATGACTGAAGCAATAATAGTTTATAGATTTAAGCAAGTACTACTTTATAATATTTAGCATTAGGTGTCAGGAGGATTCATGGGATAAAGAGTTTTATAGTACTTATTGAAAGAGTAATGTGCTAAGAAAACCTGTTTAAGAGTGAACTGCATAAACCAAAGGACAAACTTGCATTTAAACCATAGGAGGCATTAATGAATATTCTGTGTTTTAAATGTGGGAGGTGGAGACACTTGGTAAAGTTCTGTATTTAAAAGAACAATGAATACAAATCTGATACAAATATTAAGTAAAGGTGTGTAACAAAACTACTACTGGAGGTTGCATCGTGCTGCTGTGCTCCCACTATGCTCATAATTTGTCCTGTTTACTAGATGGAGAACAACTGCATGGTCTTCTAGATTCCAAAAGAATGAAACTCTGATGTCATTCAAATGTTCTAATATTCTTTCTTTAAAACTATGATTAGTTTTTCTGATATAGAATGCACTGCACTTAACACAGCTAACATAATAAATTAAATCCTTGCTTTTGCAGTCTGCATAAAACTCAAGGTCTATCTTAGACCCTGTAGCAGAATGTACACAAGATATGCAACTCCAAATATACTTACATGCTATACATGAGCTGCAGCAGAAGGTGCCTTTCCTATCAGATACTGGCCTTGCAACATGTAGTTCATTCATATAACAAAGCTGTCTTCTTAATGATGAATTGTTCCTAAAGCTAAACTGTGGTATATATTAAGTACATTGACTGGCAGACACTAACCTCACACCACCAAACAAACAGTATAAACCTCTGTGGCTTTACTCAGCTTATAAATACTCCTACAGATATAGCAAAATAACATCCAATACTCCACCCTGGACTGGATACTAGTCTCGACCCCTTCTAGCTTTACATCCTCAGGCACACTCCCGGACTCCTTACGTGACCACCTACCAGCCTATGTTCACAGGACTATCACTCAACTTCAAAGCAGCACACATTCAAAATTGTATGCAACCTACAAAAATTCAGCAAAGAGGCATTTAATGAAGCTCTAAAAGTTATAAACTAGTCCATCCTAAAAAGACTTTCCCTTAATGATGCAGCTGACATTTCAACAGCACCTTCCTAAGCATTCTTAACTCCCTAACCACTCAGCGAACAAAAAGAATAAAAAATAACCCTGCCCTATGGCTCACCAAATCAGGTAAAATTCTAATGAAAGACAGGGACAAAGCATGGACTGCCTGGCTAAAGAATAAAATTGACATAAATCTTCACTTATACAGATAACTCCGCAATCAAACAAAATGATAAATATTGCATGACAAAAAATCATACCATTCCTACATTCAAGACCACAACAAAAACAACCCTAAGAAATTCTGGTCCTCTGTAACATCACTACTCAACCTCCCGGGAAATAAAAAGAATCCCAATCCATAGCCCAATATACCACCTCTTCAAACATCCACTAAATTCAACACATACTTTATAGAGTTCATATCCAACGTAAAAGTAAACCCAACTCATCCACCTCAACTCACTACTTCTACTAATACCACCAATGCTAACCTTTACACACCCCACACATTATGCACACACAACCATCTCCTCACTCATAACCAAAAATCAAACCATTCCCAGCTTACTTTTCAGGCCGTCTTTTTATCTCAAATAAAAAACTACTACTGCAAAAAATGAAACCTTGCTCAACCTCAGCAGACAACCTCCCACCAAAATACCTAAAGCTTGCCACAGAGACAATAGCATTCCCTCTTAGCATCTTAATTAATAGAGCTATAGCTGAATCACATGCCCCTAACATATGAAAAAACCACACATTATCTCTTTCCATAAGGAAAGCAACTCCACTGACATGACAAACATTTATCCTATTGCAATCTTGTCCCCCCTCTAAGATTCTAGAAAAATGTGTGCATCTACAACTTCTCCACCATCTTACAGACAACAACCTACTTTTCCACACTCAACATTAGACCTGCACACAGTACCTCAACAGCCTTATTATCTTTCATAGAACAAGCCCATGACACTGGCATACTAGTATCTACAGTATTTCTTGATTTGTCTAAAGCATTTGAAATGGTATCTCACCCCAAATTCCTTAAAGAACTTTCCAGCATTGGTCTATCCTCCTTCTCCTCACTTCAGTGGTTTGCTAGTTACCGAGCAGTAAAATGGCTGGGGTCTATCTCCCCATATCAAATCATCTCCAAGGTGTACCTCATGGATACATCCTTGGCCCATTACTATTTAATGTCTTCATCAATAACTTACATACATCCTCCTGTGAATGCACACTAATCCAATATGCCGAGCATTGCACTACCATCTGTGCATCAGACACATTAAGTCACTCACAACACATAATACAATAAGCTTTCTCTTCCACAGAAACATGGCTCTCCAAAGCTGAACTCCTACTGAGCCCCCCCAAAAAAACAAACTTCCTTCTCTTTACCCACAAACCCCATACCTCCAACAAAACAAACTTCAAGATCTTTTCAGCCAACAATACTGAAATTGAATTGGTGCAGTATACCAAACTACTAGGTGTCACAATTGACGATAATCTCAAGTTTGACCTATACATACAAAACAGTATAAAAAAAAACACCAAAATCTATGTGTTCTATACAGGAATAAAAACTTCTTTGCAGCAGCTACCAAAATTACCCTGGCCAAAACCTGCCTCTTGCCTCACTTTTATAGAGGTCCTCAATTCTAACTAACTTACAGACCTCCCTAAGAAAAAAAAACTAGAAAGCTGCTATAACAAAATTGCCACATTTGCCATAAATGCAACTCCTCTAACTCATCACTGCAAAGCCCTACATACCCTAAGATGGCTTGAACTCCCCCCTCCACCTCCAGTACATACAACTTACTACTGTATAGAAAATCATCCACAGCCCACTAGCTTGTCCTGCTCTTAGCCCATTAATCAACTTTTATATCCCAAATTAACATCTCAGATCTGAAGACAAACATCTCCTCACAACTTATAAACCTAACAAAACCCCAGGCCTAAGCTTTTACTCCTGCTCTGTGGCAAAACTATGGAACTCCCTTCCTTTAACTATCAAAACTGCTACTAACCTGAACTCTTTCCAAACCTCTATAAAAGAATACTTCAACAAAGCTTAGATTTGCTCCTGTATGAGCCCAGGCTGAGGTACTCTTATACCTTTTTCTACCTCTACTTTCCCTCTCCCTCTCTCTCTCTCTCTCTGTCCCCACTACTAACTTACCCTACCTTCCTTCCTCTACACATACACCCCTGAGGTTACAGTCATACCTTTTCACATCTATTCCTACTATCCCTTATACAACACCCTACCCTTCTCTACTTGTACTATCCTACGCCTTCACCAATATAATCTGTTAGCATACTTCATGACTTCTAGAATATTAATAATCATTATGATAATCACCTATTATGTAAATACTGCTGCATCTTCCTATTATCAGGCTTTCCATATAATTTATGCTTGAACATTATGACATTATTATGTTTGTTGAGTTTTTATTCTGACAAACTAATGTGTAGTTTTTCAAATTTTGTGCTTGAATGTTATGACTTTATTATGTCTGTTATGTTCTCATTCTGACAAACAATGTGTTGTTTTCATATTTGTGCTTGAATGTTATGACTTTATGTCTGTCTAGTTTTTCATTCTGCTAACAATATGTATATGGAGCTTTTCTCCCTGGGCCTCTGCTGAAAATGGGTGCCTCATGACCCAGCTGGATGTCTCTGGTAAACAAATGCCAAATATATAAATAAATAAATAAATATAGCCAACATTCCTAGTCAACAATATTGGGTTAAAGAAACTCATCTCCCACCCCTCTTCACACTCATGTAACAGAACCAACCGTTGTTTCTACTGATGAACCAGGAATTATGCTGGCTAGTCCCAGGGGAGTAAAACAGTGTGTGAATATACAGGAGAAGACAGACCTGTAACCCCAGTATTAATAAACAACTTATGTAACCCACCTCATGCCCAGGTGAAATTCAAGAAAGTGAGGAACCCAGAAAAGAAAGAAAACAAAAGGGGAAGCTTAAACTGAACAGGCTGGAGAGACAGATATATGTCCCAGAGACTGTCCCTCCTATGGAACAGGCTTCCCATCCATGTAAAGCTGAGTTTGTCTATTATCACGTTTAAGTGCAACCTAGACAAGTGGATGTAGAATAGAAATTTACACTGGGCCTAGCACCAGTGTCTCATATGAAGAGAGGTAGCTTATAAATGCCTGGCCCTCAATGTCTTATTTGGATACAGGGCATAATTATTATTTCAAGAAAACTTGGCTAGATTTAGAAAGGTTCCCCTGGGTCATTAGTCTATTAACACTTTATAAATCTAGGAATCTATAATTCAGGTCATGATGCCAGTATAGAAAACATGGAGGGTGTAGATGTACAAACCAAAACATAGACCATAATAAGAAAGAAAAGTCAGATGGGCTCTGTAATTATTTGAGAGGGGTTACCATTCTTGGAACAAGAATGGGATACTGAGTTCTGTATCAGCCTTAGCAGGTGAAGATGCAAAGCTCTTTACTTCTCAAGAGATTACCAGAGAGGAGACCCCATCCTGCTTGATCTGTGTGTGAGCAAATTGAACTTTAAGAAGGCCCAAGGGGTCATGAGACTTTGAAAAGGGCCGGAGGAACATATCCAGAGAAGTAAGGGAAGAATCCACATTTTTCTCCAGCAGTCCCTTTTTTCTGAGCTTTAAAACAATTTGCTATGCAGGATGACCAAAGAAAGTTAAAACCTGGTATGTCAGTTGCTAGTACATAAGCCCTTTAGAGAGCTGGTAATAAAACTGGCACATAACCACATCCTGAGGGAACATTTGGGTATGCACAAAACTAAAGCCAGAGTGTTAGCCAGATTCTACTGGCCTGAGATTATATGATAAATAGAATGCATTTGTGCAAGATGCATTGAGTAACAGACATCAGCTTCAAATATTGGATTTAAGAGTTCATTCATACCTTTTTCCATCATGAATACTCCATTCAAGCAGACTGCCATGAACATTGTGGATCCTTTAGTCAAGTCCAGTATATTCTAGTCATACTGGATTTACCCTGAAGCAATTCCTCTTTGGAGGCTAACTGTAATGCTTTAACAACAGTGAATCTATCTTGTTGTTTTCTAGAGTGGGCTTACCTAAGTAAATCTTTACAGACCATGGGAAACCTTTATACTGAACACTATACATCAGCGGTGTCAAAACTTTAATGTGTAGCACATCACAACTTTAGAAACCACAACAGAGATGTGAGGAGATAGCTGTCGCCAGTGTTAAGGTAGAGGATTGAGTTCACTTGTTATCTATGAAAAATGGAAAATAAAAACACTTAAATGTTACAATATTAAACAACAAATGCCTTCTACGAGCACCTCCAGGAATGTATGGATCAAGCAATCCCTAATAAAATCAAGACCCTTTCCACCAAAGGCAGGCGCCCGGTCTGGTGGACTCCAGCCATAAACAAACTCTACAACAAGAAAGCTACTACATGACAGAGCAAAATCCCTAAATGGGAAGGCATCTCTGATCAATACTAGCAAAAAACTACGATCACTCATAAAATCATCCAAGGCCAACTTTGAGAGAAAAATCACTAATGACATAAAAGACAATCATAAAGCCTTCTTTAGCTATGTTAGAAACCTGGGTGGAAACTCCCAGATATGCTCAGAATTAGTCCAAAATGATAAAAAAATCACTGAACCCACAGGCATTGCCAACATACTGGCAGACAGGTTCAGTGCAAATTTCTCCCCTCCCTCCCCCCCAAAAGGAGAAATATCTATCCCACCAGAGTCTAGCCTCCCAAACATCTCAGATGCCCAGGTGAGAGCTGCTCTCTCTAAAGCAAAAAACACAGCATCAATGGGACCGGACGGTGTCCCCGGCTGTGTGCTACACGTACTCAATGAGGAACTAAACCCACACATAAGGCTGCTGTTTAATCTTAGCCTTACTACGGGATACGTACCCAAAGAATGGCGTACGGCAACTGCGGTCCCACTCCACAAAGGCGGTGCTTCTACGGACCCTGGAAATTACCGCCCCATAAGCTTGACGAGCCTTGTCTGCAAAGCTATGGAGAGGATCATAATGGAACTCATAAATAAAGACATTGGGGACCTATAGACACTGGATCCTACCCAATTTGGCTTTGTCAAGGGCAGATCCTGCCTCTTGAACTTGGTCGACTTTTTCGAAACAGTCACTAAGGCCATTGATGAGGGTAAGGCAGTTCACACAGCCTACCTTGACCTAGCAAAAGCATTCGACACAATACCCCACTCGGGCATCATAGAAAAGCTCACCAGCTTAGATGTAAACCCATATGTCACAAGATGGGTTGCAAACTGGCTCAAGGACAGAACACACAGGGTTAGAGTTGCTGGTGCCATGTCAGACTCTAAGCCGGTCACGAGCGGTGTCCCACAGGGCTCAGTCCTGGGCCCCTCTTGTTCGGCATTTATTTTTCTGAAGTGCAGGCAAACATAGGGGGATTGTGGCTGACAAAATTTGCAGATGACTGCAAACTGGGCACTATAATTGACACTCCATCAGACACAGACATCCTCCAGAAAGGTCTCATAGAAATGGATAACTGATGCCAGAGCCATGGCCTTAAGCTAAATGCCAAAAAATGTATAGTCATACCCTTTGGGGAAAAACAAGGTAACCCCTAATTACCACATAGGTGGTAATCCATTAAACACGGAAGAAGTTATCAGGGACCTGGGGACCCAAGTTGACAGTAACCTCTCTTTTGACACTCACATTGCCAAAGTGGTTAGGAAGACCTTCTACATTGCCCACCTTATCATGAAGGGATTCACATCCAGATCAGGAGAGGTCATTGTACCCCTGTACTCTTCACTTATCAGACCAATGATTGAGTACAATGCCCCATTCAGAATGTACCTTACCCGACACCTGCAGCAGTTGGAAAGACCCCAAAAGTTCCTCACCAAAAGGATAAAGGGGCTCAAACATATGTCATACGATGCCCGACTGAAGAAACTCCAGCTCTATTCAGTCGCATACCGTCTGCTCAGAGGTGATCTGTGCCTGACATACAAGGCCATGTCCAACCCGGAATTAATGGACATGCTCCACCTCAAACAATCCAAATCCACCAGAGCCACGAGAGCAAGAGACTTAAACCTCAACACGGATATAAATAGGATGTGCTGGAGGGACAGATTCATCACCCAGAGACTCCCTACACTATGGAACAGAATCCCAGTCCATGTGAGGCAGAGCCCCTCACTGACTCTGTTCAAGAGAAATCTTGACGAGTGGATGGGAGATCGTAGGTTTAGCCCGGGAATCATCTCTGTATCACTGCTGGACAGAGGCACAGCAAACTAATGGGTATATTATTCTCATCCTAAGGGGTGGTGAAAGCCACACACACTCTGGCTAGGCTTATAAATGCCCTAGGGCAGATAGCCTAGTATGAACCTATGAACCTATGAACCTATGAACAGTAATAAGCAGTCCAAAACTTCAGATGTTAATTCTTCTTCTATGAAGATAATGAAGAAACAAACTCAAATAGGCTGCTGAGTCACTGGAATAACTCAGCTTTAATTTATAAGTGTTTTTGTCCACCAACTGGACTTTATCAGATCAACTTTTGAATAACAGCTTTAACCCATGGATAACTAATATATACATAAAAAAACACAAAGCATCGTAAATCATGATTGACAATCTCATACATAGTAATGAGTCTAGCCTACAATTAAAACCTAGCCTGATCTAACACTAGTCATTTTTTTTAAAAACTCCAAACTAAACTAAGAAACAGAACAATAGTACCAACAAAATAAAGTGTAGGGGTAGTAAATAACTCCTAGTCTGTCTCTAAAAACTCTCTTCTCTAAAGGCTATTTAGCACCAAGGTGACAACTAAAGGAATGATAAACTAAAAAAACTAAAAAAAAAACAAAACAAAAAAAAAAAGACAAGAGACCTGAAGTGAAGAAGAGAGAGAGAGAGTGTGTGTGAGTGTATGTGTATGCATGAGTGACAACAGGCACATGAATCAGAAAAACAGCACTCACTACAGTAACCTTGGAAAAGATACAATATAAAGAGACATTGCAGTTAAAAATACAATCAAAATAAAAACTGTAATCATAAGTTAAATAAAAACAAACAAAAAAGAAGAGAACTTTCACCCATGAGACTTCATGTGACCACTGTTAAAACTGAGCATCCATAAAATCAATCATACACTAAAAATAAGGGGAAATACAAATGTGTGTGTAAAAATGCAAATGACTATGCATATGTATATGCTGTAGCAGGACCATACCTCTCAACCGCTTAGAGCAAGGAATCTGGACACAGCTATAAATAAAAATGGCACAAAGACCCCAAAATAGGGACAATTTTTAAATATTGCTCTTACAAGCTTAGAACATTGATAGAGTTTTGCACTAACATGAATTTTTCTGAAGGGTATGAAGTCTGAGATTCAAATGCCCTTCATTATTTAACTTTAATCTTTAATGATTTGCCACTAATTTGCCAGAAAAAAACACAATTTTATGAAAAACAGACCAAAAATATGAGGCAAAAATCTGGACATTCTGCAAAAATCTCTACAGTTGAGAGGTGTGAGCAGGACAGAAAATAAGAAGAAACCATCAAAAATACAGTCATAAGAAATGTCCAAAAAAGTGAAGAAAGGCTCACACATGTCATGTCAAAACCATTAATAAAATAATTAGCGGTCCTGTTCCCTAAGCTGAAAAATGCATTTAACTGAACAAACAGAATTAAGTCCGGGCAGGTTGTAGGTTTTAAGGTGAATTTGCCATGCTAGCTTCTTTTCAAAAATGGCATTAGAGTTCCCCTTGAGTGGACCCATCCTGATCATGTCCAAAATGTGAAAAGTGAGACGAGAATGACCTGGTGATTCAATGCTGTGCTTTGCAAGAGGATTCTTGATTAGTCTATTTCTAATTTCAGAAGTGTGTTGGGCTATCCTCCTTTTAAACTTAGAATAGTCTTCCCTGAGTAAAAAAAAAAAACTTGACACTTGGAGCACTGGGCTCCGTAAACAATTTTTTCACTGTTACAGTTTCCAGACACCTTGCTGCTGTATTTCTCACTTGTACTGGGACAGATGAAAAAGTGTCTGCAGCTCGTGAACTCACAAAAGATACGGATAGGGGACCCCTCATTTAAAGGTACCAAGCCTCTCCATACTATCCTTGTTTTGACTGTCCTTTCTAAATAAGACCTAAAGTACCTACCTCTTATGAAAACAAAAGAAGGCCCAGGATCCAGAACCTTGCTCACCAGTCTATTACTAGATAAAATGGTTCACTTGTCACAAATTCTCTTTTTAATCTGATGGGCACCTTTACTGTAAGTTAAGGTCATACTTTTTTCAGTTTCTTTTTCCTTTGGTAAGTGCATGGACTTCTGAAATCATGTAAAAAACTTCTTCAGGGTTCATATATGGAATTGTCCTCCCTTACTTTTGGGTCCTTAAGAAGATCAAAAATATGTCATTAATTGGATAAAAAATGCATATGATAGCCTCACTTTCATACCCCCCCCCCCCATCAAGAAAATCTCTTTTGAGGTCCTGCAAGTTCTTTAGAAAATTAGCTGTTTCTCTGGATACCTGTTGGCATAATAGTTAAGGTCTTTGCCTCCCATGCACAATGTACAAGATTTGATCCTGCCATCTGGCCAGTGCCTGTTTGGAGGTTGCATGTTCTCCCTGTGTCTTTCTTTTGCAGGGCTAGCCACTCAACAGTGTAAAATATGGCTGTAGGTGATTTGGTCATGTTGACTAAATTTGGCATGGCTATTTGCCAGTGATAAGTGGGTTGATGACCCACCCAGCCAACAATGGTCTACACCAGGGACACATGTTAATGGGGAGGTGTATATGTGGCCCTATTGCCCAGTGTATGCCCAGCACCCCTGAATCAATAGGTTACAGACCAGCCAATATCCAGCTGCCCAGCCTGGGTTACCTGGGATAGCTTTGTTGAGTGAAAGCTGGAAGTAAAAACAATCATCTTGCCAAACAATTGTTACACTCAGTGTTGGTTCACTGACAGGATGGAGCTTGGAAGTGGATGACATGATGGAACAGAGGAGGCTGGACATCCTATGTATCCAACAGACAAGATGGAAGGGCAGTGCAGCAAAGCCACATGGCTCCAGATCCAGAGTTCTCTACACAGGGAGGGGACAGGCTGGAAATGGTGTGGAAATTGTGGAGAGAGAGACTTCAGAAGTCAGTGAGAGATGTCATCTGAATTAGTGACAGATTCATGGCAATTAGATTCCAGCCTAATGATAGGACAGTATTCATAATCTCATCATAGCCTATGCCCCACAGCAGGTGAAGGGAAGAGTACATTAAGACAGCAGTTGTAGAACCTACTAGATAAAGCAGGACAACATGACTTGGTGTTGATAATGGGTAACTTGATATCGGGACAGACAAAACAGGAGGACTGCCTCAGTCCACATGGATAGGGTAACAGGAATAAGAAAGGAGAAGCCACCATAGACTTTAGTCTGCCAAATGTCTTGACAGTAGCTAACACATGGTTCAGAAAGAGAGTCATAGTATCACATACAAAGTGGCCAACATGCAACCCAGATAGACTTCTTTCTAGTAAGAAAAGCGCACTGGGGTAGAACCAGTGATTACAAAGTCATTCCCAGTGAAACAGTCAGCCCACTGGTTGCCATAAACCTCTGGTTGCCACAATCAGTTGCAAGCAGTGGAGTGGTCAGAGAAGGCTCTAAGGTCAACATTGACCAGGCTGAAGCTGTAGAAGTTGACTGGAGAGAAAGTACAATAGTTCAAGAAATTAATCAGGGCTGTAGCACCCCTAGAAAAGGAGGAAACAGGTGGAGTTGAAGAAGAACGGCAACACCTCAAAACAGCATGTACAAGGACTACAAAACAGATTTGTGGCTAAGCCAGGTATGGAAATAAGGTACATAAGGAAAGCTGGTGGTGGAATTCAGAAGTCCAGAAAGTCATCAAAAGAAAGATGGAGTGCAAGAAAAAGTGTGAGATAGAAAAGCTGGACGAGGCTAGGAAGGAATACTGGTTGGCTAACAAAGAGGCTAAGAAAGGTGTTTCATAGCAAAGAACATGGCATCAGAGGCAGCTTCTGGAAAGTTACTCAGTAAGTGGCACAAAGAAACATTATCAGGTTGCAAGACAGAGACAGAAAGATAAAGATAGTCAGACACCCTTCATAAGGGATGCCAGCAACAACCTGCTCACCAGTCCACAGAACATCAAAGGCAAATGGGAGGAGTACTTCCAGCAGCTTTTGAATGAAGAAAACCCCAGAGAAGCTGTACTGCCCCAGACAGAGCCTACAATGAGAGAAGAAGAGGAGCCCACCCTAGAGGAAGTAAGAACAGCACTAAGGAAAATGAAGTCAGGGAAAGCAGCATGCTCAGATGAGGTCACAGCAGATATGATAAGGTTGCCTGGTGAGAGAGAGGAGAAATGACTCCTGAGCATACTCATGGCAATGTGGACAGAAAGGTGCAGCCTAGATGACTGGAGAATAAGCATACTAGTGCCGGTATTCAAGAAGAAAAGGGACATCCACAACTATGGGCAGTACAGAGGTATCAAACTCCTGTCACATTGCATACAAGTTCTGGAGATGGTGATTAATAAACAGATATGCATAGTAGTAGAAGGTAAGATGGGAGATGAGCAGTTCAGATACAGATCAAGTTGCAGCTGAACTGAGTCAATGTTTGAAGTGAGACAGATAATTGAGAAGAAGCTGCAGATGAGGAAAGAGTCCAGTTAAGCATTCCTTGACTTGGAGAAAGCATATGACAAGGTCCTAAGAAAGCTGATTTGGGCAGTTCTGTGGCGGTTCAACATCCCAAAAACATTGGCAGAATTTGTGCAGGCTGTGTACAAAGATCCACCAGAGCAGGGTTAGCCACCCAGCAGTGTAAACCTTGGCTCTAGATGATTTTTACAGTTGAACTGACACCCCAACCCCATGTGCAAAAATGGGAAAAAGTAATTGTGGATGGATGGATGGATGGATGGATGGATGGATGGATGGATGGATGGATGGATGGATAGTTTGCTGGCTGGATGTACAAAGAACCAGTGACTCAAGTATGAACAGTGTTCAGTCTCACAGAGGGGTTCCCAGTGGGAGTGGGTGTGAATCAGGGTTCATCTTTGAGCTCACTGCTGTTTATACTGATGATGGATTACATTAGCAAGCAGGTTGAAGGGGAAAGATCAACAAAATTGCTGTATGCATATTTTGCATATCTTTACCAATTATCTCTGTATTTCCTGTCCTCTATCATCCCTTGTACAATACGCGGATGACTCTACAGGTATCACTACTGCTGATACTACTCCATCTGATCTTCTCACTGCCACTCAGACTTCCTTTAACTCAGTAGAAACGTGGCTGTCAAACAACCAGCTTATTCTAAACCATAAGAAAACTAAGCTTTTAATTTTTCTTCCCAAAAACCTTATCCATCTCAAATCAACTTTCTCTATACTTTCTCTAACTAACACTCTTATTGACATAGAAACTAGTACAAAACTCCTAGGTGTCACTATTGATGACCAACTTAAGTTTGACTTGCACGTAAATAACTGCATAAGAAAGACTCACCAAAAACTTGGCCTCCTTTACAGAAACAAAAAGTTCCTTGCAAATAAAGCTAAAGTAACCCTCTCTCAAGCCTGTCTCCTACCTAACCTATTATATGCCTCCCAAATCCTAACCAATCTCAGTTCTTTTCTCTTAGCTAAGCTTGAATCAACCTACAGCAAATGGCTAGATTTGCAGCACACCAAACATATAAATTTCACCATTGTCTTTCTCTTAAACCACAAAGTAGAATGGAGCAGGCAAATGTTTGTATAAAAGCACCACAATTTATTGTAATCCAAAGGTTAAAATGCTAAGATATCCAAATATAAGTGCTTTTATCTCGTTTTTACAGACTTAAAGAGGCTGATTGTTATACAATACCAAGGGCATCAAAATCTCCTAGCAACTGTTGCCAGGAGATTTTGACACCCTTGGCATTGAATAACACTACTTTCAGAGTAACTAATTGTATCTGATGAAGTCTCTTTAAGTTTGTAAAAACGAGACGAAAGCGCTTATATTTGGACATTTTAGCATTTTACCTTTGGATTACAATAAATGTTGGTGCTTTTATACAAACATTTGCCTGCTCCATTCTACTTTGTGGATTATACAGTGTTTCTTGTTCATTTATCTTTCTCTTAAACACCTAAACTGACTAGAATTCCCTCATCTGCTTCTTCTCAATCAACTTCAGATTATTCATTCCATCCTATATCAGCCATCTTACTGTCCTAATCTATCTTCTCTCATCTCCCTATATACTCCTAAAAGGCCTCGCCATAGCTTAGACCAGGACCTACTGCAAATCTACAATCCTAATTCAAAAACTGGCTGCAACCTCTATAGCTTCAATCCTTCCATTTCCTGGAACAAACTGTCATTAGCAATTAGGTCGATTAAGCAACCAAACCAGTTCAAAACAGCGACCAAAGAATATTTGAAAAGTCACTGGACCTGTCCTTGTACTCACCCTCCATGACTTACTTTCTATTCTGTATCTTGACTCCTCTACTCATATTGCTTTTGAATTTGTATTATCACCTTATTGTTAGACCTGCATGATTTGCAGTATTACTGTATCCAATATAATTTGTGTATATTACTTGACATGTTTCTGAGTTTATTGTTTATATGGACTTGAATCATATATTGTTTACATTGACTTGAATTGAATCTCTGTGGAGCTTTTTTCCCCAGGCCTCCACTGAAAAAGGGCCATCAGCTTAGTTGCACTAACCCGGTCAACAAATGTAAAATAAAATAAATAATAAATGTGGCATTACAGGCAAACTCTGAGGAAGAACTTCAACAAAGGGTAGGGGAATTGAATGCAAAATTGAAGGCACATGGGATGGAAGTGAGTACAGATAAGACGGTGGTGATGGCAGCAAATTAGGGAAATCAGAAGAAGCTGAGAATTGAGATAGAAGGGAAGATAATCGAACAGGGTAACACCTTCAAGTATCTGGGAGGGGTGTTTGAGGAGAAGGGAAGCCTGAATGAAGAGGTCAAAACTAGAATCACAGGGGCTGCAGCCAAATGGCATAGAGTGTCAGGTGTAAAGCATGACAAAAGATTGCCAAAGAAGCTGAAAAGTAAGGAGTGTAAAACAGTGGTGCAACCAGTACTACTGTATAGTACAGAAATCTGGGCAGTAAAGGCGAAGCAGATGAGAAAGATAGAGGTGATGAAAATTATGAGAATGTAACATAAATGTCTGAGACAGGTGGCAGGATACACACTGTGGAACAGATGAAGAGATGAGGACATAAGAGTAGAAGCCAAAGTAGCTCCAATTGCAGAAAAGATCAAAGAGAACAGATTATGATGGTTTGGGCATGTGCAGAACAACAGAAGTCAATCTGGTGAAGAAGATTTGGGACAGACAGAACAAAGGTATGAGGAAATTAAGGTGTCTAGTGAAGAGGTGAATGGATTATGTGAAAGAAGATCTGAGACATTCAGGCATGAATGTCGAAGAAGGCTGGAGTGTGGCATTCAATCAAGAGGGATGGTGATAGTTAAAACTACACCCTGACCCCATGCAGAAAATGGGAAAAAGGGGGATGATGATGATGATGATCTGGACACAACAGCAATCTGCATACCCTGTGACTTTATTACATTATGCTAAGCCATTTGTGGGTACATGCTGCTGGCATGAAGCAGTAAGTTTACCCTGGTGGGATTGCGACATAAATCATTGTAACATTCTTGTGACTGTGTGTATTTGTAAACAGTGGGATCCAGAAAATTAATCTTATGGTAATTGTGATGAGTAATATATTTCAAAAAGTGAGTCCATTATGGAAAGTGTACAAAGAAATTCTTAAGAGCTTCCACTGACCATTCCCGTACAATACAAATACCATCAACAAATCTCAGGTAACATTTGATGAAGCACCAGAACTCTGAGTTATAGACTGTTTCATTCTTCCACTTAGCTCACACCATATTAGCTAGGTTAGGGGCCATAGCTGCACCCATTGCAAAATCACAACATCAGTATACCTGATTTACCTGGTTTAACAATTTAATAGAATGCTAAAATTCTGCTAAGGATGGTAATAGAAGAGAATGTCAAAACATTGAACAGTTATTACTGCATCTGTTTGCCATCTATAAAATTCCCCAAACTTCCACCAGGTTCATTCTCTTTGAGATCCTCTATGGGAGATACCTTAGAACACTATTTATTACAGCTAAGGAAACATGGGAAGAGGAGACAACTCATTTAGAATGGTATTAGAGCATTATACCTCCCTACAAGGTAGTCTAAATGCCATAATTCCATTAGTTATGGAGCATATGGAGTAGTTACAAGCACTTCAGCAGGAAGTATGTAACAGAAAGAAGGTGGGAGCAGCAGGTCAGTGAATTGGTACTGGTTTTGATGTCCGGTGAAGTTGTAATAGAATGTACTTTGGTGACTGATCACACATCCATGCAATGGCTATCTCAGCAGAAAAAGGAGAGTGTCAAACTTGCACGTGGGCTCTGTCACTTCACCCCTTTTACGTTATCATTCAGTATTGTCCCTGTGCCATCCACCACAGTGCTGAATGCCTGTCCCAGGCATTCAAAACATCCACAGAGCCTGTAACTGGTGGTTCCAATTGGGACTAGTCAAATATACTTTGTGCGGTGGTCTCCCTGTGGAATGAGTGAAAAACTGAATTTTTTTCCTGATATATTACCTGAAATGAGCATAAAACTGTTTTAATGTGTGTACACCATTTTGAAACATGCTGTTACTACTGCTTAAATGGTAGTGATTGTTGTGGTTACATCTTTAAGGGAAATTACCTGTTCCAAGCAAACTAATCCTCATTTCCCACCTCTTTGGATTTTAGAGAGCTATCGGAGCCATTCAGATGAGATGAAATAAGGTAAGACACAACAAGATAGAGGAAGACAACAGTATGAAAGCACAATGTTCCAGAGGAGTCTTGTATACGTTTTTGAGTGGAGACCAGACTATCGGCACAAGAGGACACCACTCAGAAGGACTGACTAACCAGAGGGACGTCCTGGTGAATCTTTATGCATGGCTTGGGAATAAAGATTGTTCTTTTTTCTGGTTTTATTTAGCACTAAGGTACTACAATATTCTTTTAAACTGATATCACAAAAAGCCTTGATTTGCACCACAGAAAACACTAAAGTGAGAGTGGTGAAACCAGAAGAAACATTTTATTGTGCATAGACTATAAAAGGTTTTTCATTCTATAAACTGTTACAACCTTTTTATTTTTATTAGGTGAAGTTAGCCATAGCTGTTTTTTTTTCATTAACAAAGCTGTTTTTGAGAGAGCCCAGAAGTGACAGTCGTTTTACATTCTACAATATTTAATACTCATTATCTTCTTACTCTTCATATTATCAAAAGCAGAGTTTGTTGATGGATCCAAGAAGTTAGAATAGGGGAGTCTTCCTTCACAATGAGGCCAATTACTAATGAGGTGCCTCAGGGCTCAGTGCTGGGGCTGCTCCTGTTTGGCATCTACTTCTTTGAGGTCAAGGCTAACATAAAGGGCCTCTGGCTGACCAAGTTTGCAGATGATTGAAAATTGGGTGCATTCACTGAATCCTCCCAAGACACAAATATTCTTCAAAAAGGCCTGACAAGCACTGATAAGTGGTGCTAGAACCATGATCTAAAACTCAGTGCCAAAAAGTGCATTAATATATTTTTCAGAAAGACCCCCCTCAAATAAAAGCTACAGCATTGACAATACACCAGCAAAAGCAGCCTCTGTAGACAGTGATTGATCATCATGTATCTACTGTAGTGAGAAAATGTTGTACAACTTATAAGCAGGGATATGGCATCTAGATCAAAAGATGTCATTGTTCCATTCTCCTCTGTTCTCTTGTAAGACCAATCACTGAGTACAAGGCCCCTTTCTGTATGTCCCTGCTCAGGCATATACAATAACTGGAGCATCCTTAGAGATTCCTCACAAAAAAGAATAGATGGTGTTTAAAACAAGTTGTTTGAGGACAGCCTCACTGCTTTTTCCTTATGTTCAGTCTCCTACAGGCTGCTGAAAAGTGGCCTATGCCTAGCCTGCAAAGCATCCTCCTATCCAGTCCTAATAAACCTGTTGCACATCCATAAAACAAATAGCATCAGGACATGCTAGAAGTAAGGTGAAGCAGAATGCATTTGCCTGTAAGAGGAATGCCTCCTCTCTATCTGGGGGGATGACTATGACACAGAAAATGATCACACTGGAATAATCATAGGTGGTGTGGAGACTGCCTGTTGCCAGCATCTGCAGCAGCAATTCTTGTCCGCTCATGAAGGTTGGTTTAAAAACAGTAACATATTTATATAGACAATTAAATGCTGATATGAGGTAATTACATTAAACACCTGACAATTACTATAAACAGGTGAACCTTACACATTTGCACAGAATGACAATGAAGGTAATGTGCATGGTGCATGTCCCTTATACCTCTAATAAGCATACAGTAGTTTATCAAGCTGTTCCTTAATTAGTGATGTTTTCAAATGTTTTTTACAGGTTCAGCATCAGAAACCAACAATTCCACTGTGCCAATAAATCTGGAGGTTATCAGCAGCAGAATGGCTGTTGAAGATGATGATGATAAGATAATTATATTTATGAGGTAGCCAGAGGAAAGTGGCACACAGTCCCCAAGTTTAATGGCAGGATCTCTCACCCCACAACATGTTAGTAACTGTAGGAAGTGACAGTGCATCACAAAGTCAAGCACATGCTGACATTACACTTACACTTGTACAGGGAGAAGACCTATAAACCTTTACACCAGCATCTCCAAAACCAGATGAACACTTTGAGGATGATGGCAGAGATTCAGGGGTAACTGTGCCCACAGAGACACCGTTACAAAGGGGAGCCAGGTGCAGGAATTTGTTACAGCCAGGAAACATGCAAAGCATTCACTGCCCAACAGCAAATGTGCTGTGACATTGTTAGGGCTCAGAGCACTGCCAGACAGAATCAGCTGGAAATGGCCAGAGCCCTCCAGGACATAAGTGAGGATTTTCAGCACTACATGGAAATGGAACAGAGTAAAGATAATGCCATTATCACATTAATACATAATATGGTGGCACACCAAGAATTTGTGGCCACCTCCATTTGTACACCAGTTAGGACTTATTAGACTAAACAGGTGTCAGTCTTGGAGGGAGAAGAGTACAGGATTCTGCCTGAACAAGTGAGGGCAGATCACTTGACAACACAAGTGCTTCTTAAGAAATTACTGTAATTAATCATGGGAAATAAGCACAGGAGAGTTCATGCAGGCCATGTCAGTCTTCATCTACATGTAGCAGAACCCCTCATTTGAGTTCCTGATCACAGTCCCACAGCACTGCCAGATCAGTGTCTGCATGATCCCCTGCATAAGTAGGTCACAACATCACACCAACTCCCCATCCAGCTCTCATGACAACCCCTCTTCAAATTCACTTGCACAATCACTTAGCCTATCTCTAGGAAATGTTCATAGGTTCATAGGTTCATAGGTTCATACTAGGCTATCTGCCCAAGGGCATTTATAAGCCTAGCCCATAGTTATGTGGCTTTCGCCACCCCTTTAGTTTGAATAAAAACTATGCCTATCATTTTTCTGTGCCTCTGTCAAGCAGTGACACTGAAGTAATCCCTGGGGTATATCTGCGATCTCCCATCCATTGGTCAAGATTCCTCTTGAACAAGGCCAGCGAGGTGCTCTGCCTCACATGTACCGGGATTTTGTTCCACAGCACAGGGAGTCTCTGGGTGATGAATCTGTCCCTCCAGCACGTTCTATTTATAACCATGTCAAGGTTTAAGTCTCCCGCCCTTGTGGTTCTGAGGGATCTAGATTTTTTGAGGTGAAGCATATTCATCAAATCTGGGTTTGACATGGCCTTATATGTCAGGCACAGGTCACCTCTGAGCAAGCGGTATGAGACTGAATAAAGCTGGAGTTCTTTCAGTCGGGCAGCATAAGACATATTTTTGAGACCCTTTATCCTTTTGGTGAGGAACTTTTGGGGCCTTTCAAGCTGCATCAGGTGTCTGGTCAGATACATTCGAACGGGCATTGTACTCAATCATAGGTCTAATGAGTGATGAGTACAGGGGACGATGACCTCCCTTGATCTAGATGTGAATCCCTTCATGATCAGGTGGGCGATATAGAAGGTTTTCCTAACTACTTTAGCAACATGAGTGTCAAAGCGAAGACTACTGTCAACTTGGGTCCCCAGATCCCTGATGACTTTTCTGTGCTCAGTGGATTGTCACCTATATGGTAGCTAGGGGTAACCTTGTTTTTCCCGAAGGGTATGACTATGCATTTTTGGCGTTTAACTTCAGGCCATGGCTCTGGCACCAGTTATCCGTTTCTGTGAGGCCCTTCTGGAGGATATCTGTGTCAGATGTGTTTTCGACTATGGCGCCCAGTTTGCAGTCATCTGCAAACTTTGTCAGCCATAACCCTCCTGTGTTTGCTTGTACTTCAGAAAAGTAGATGCCGAACAAGAGTGGACCCAGGACTGAGCCCTGTGGGACACCACTTGTGACAGGCTTTGAGTCTGACATGGCTCCAGCAACTCTGACCCTGTGGGTTCTGTCGCTAGCCAGTTTGCAACCCATCTTGTGATGTATGGGTTTACATTCAAGCTGATGAGTTTTTCGATGATACCTGAGTGGGGTATTGTGTCGAAGGCCTTTGCCAGGTCGAGGTAGGCTGTATGGACTGCCTTTCCTCATCAATGGCCTTGGTGACTGTCTTGAAAAAGTCAACCAAGTTTAAGAGGCAGGATCTGCCTTTGACAAAGCCAAACTGGGTTGGATCCAAAGTCTGCAAGTTCCCTATGTCTTTATTTATGAGTTCCATTATGATCCTCTCCATGGCTTTGCAGATAAGGCTTGTCAAGCTAATGGGGCGGTAATTTCCAGGGTCTGTGGAGGCACCGCCCTTATGAAGTGGGACCACAGTCGCCGTCGCCACTCCTTGGTACGTATCCTGAGGTGAGGCTAAGATTAAACAGCTGTCCTAACTGTGGGTTTAATTCCTCGTTGAGTTCATGAAGCACACAGCCGGGGACACCATCCGGTCCCATGGATGCTGTGTTTTTGCCTTAGTGAGGGCAGTTCTCACCTGGGCGTTGGAGATGTTTGGGGGCTACAATCCTCTGGAATAGATATCTCTCCTTTTGGGGAGGGGAGAAGTTTGCACTGAACCTGTCAGCCAGTATGTTAGCAATGTGTGTAGGTTCAGTAATTTTCACATCATTGTGAACTAATTCTGAGCATATCTGGGAGTTTCCTCCTAGGTTTCTAACATAGCTAAAGAAGGCCTTATGATTGTCTTTAGAGTCCTTGGCGATTTTTCTCTCAAAATTTGCCTTGGATGATTTTATGAGAGCTCTTAGTTTTTACTTATAATGATCAAAGGTGTCTTACCTTTCAAGGATTTTGCTCTATCTTGTAGTAGCTTCCTCCTTTTGTTGTAGAGCTTGTTTATGGCTGGGGTCCACCAGACTGGACGCTTGCCTTTGGTACAGAGAGTCTTAGTTTTGTTTGGGATTGCCTGATCCATGCAGTCCTGTAGGTGCTGGTAGAAGGCATTTGTAAGTGATTCAGCGGTTTGAGTAATGTTTACCACTGGCTCAGGGGCCTTAAAGGAGACCACACTAGTTTTTAGAAGTGTGAAATCGGCTTTTGAGAAGTTTTTCACTGTGGTCTTTTTAGTTACAGGTCGGGCGGGATGAGGACCTCCAGCGAGATTAGTTTATGATCTGATCTCACCAGTGAGGGGTATACTTTCGGTGTTGAACATTTTGATCCCATGTTCGTGATGATGAGATCAAGTATGTTTTCACCTCTTGTGGGGATGGTGACTAGTTGTTCCATGGCATTTGAGTTTATGAACTCCAGGAATCTTTGGGTTAGAGTGTTCGGGCTTGAGTAGTGTTCCCAGTCTATATTAGGGTAGTTGAAGTCACCTAGTATGATGGTGTTTGGAGATACATTTATCCCCTCCAATGTTTTCAGGAAGGCCATGTGAGGTTCCTGAGTTTGAGAGGGTGGCCTGTAACATGCTACAAATTGTAGAGCAGTCTTGCCTATGGTTAATTGCACCTGGATGGTCTCAGATGCATCGTGCGTTGCCACCAACCTTGAGGTGTGGGTGTCCTTTATGAATATGGACACCCCCCCTCCTTTCTTGGTGTTGTCCGGATTTTGGGGCCGGAACGTATGATATGAGGTGAAACCTGTTAGTGCTGGGGTGCTCTCAGGAGCCTTGAACCAGGTTTCTGTCACAGCACAGACATCGATGTTCTCCATATTGAGAAGGGCCTCGAGTGCGTGCATCTTGAGATTTAGACTTCTGGCATTGAGCAGCATTACCCTTAGTTTTTTTCCTTTTTGGTGTTCTAGGGTGGTAGGTTTAGAATTTGAGCCTTGCCTAAAAAGGCACTATGGGGGTGGCAAGAGCCTTTGCCAATATCCGGAAGCCCAGGGTGACAGGTGCAAGCCATCCCTTGGAAGCAGCGTGGCTTGTCCAGCATGTCATCCCAGGCAGACAGACATTGGATCCCCTTTGAATGACACCAGAATTTAAGCCAATTATTAAAGCTGATCATCTTATCACTGTATTGTGGCATCATTCTAGGTGAAGGTAGGATACTGCTCAAGGTCAGGGTCATACCTGCCTGGGCTACATAATCAGAGAGCTCCTCGACGTCCCTTTTCATGTAGTCCAAGGAGGTATGTCTCAGGTCGTTGACACCAGCGTGGACAATGACTGAGTCGTACTTGTACCTGCTGTTGAGAGACCTGAGTGCTTGCGTTATGTGGCGGATTCTAGTGCCCGACAGGCAGCTTACTGTGACCTTCTCCTTACTCAGTCTGGTGAGCGGGACGTCAGTGTGTCTGACTATGGAATCACCAATGACAAGTGTGTCTGGCATTTTGTTTGGCCTTAAGGGCTGTGACTGTTTGACACTCTGACTGTGTGGTCTACGTGTTGCATGTGTTGGGTCGTGAGGTGGTATTTGTTTGGGTGTCTGCTTTGGTGGCCTCTGCTGTTTTGGTAAATTTTTGACCAGAGCCTCCGAGTATGTCTTTGTGTGAGTATGTGTATGATTTGAAGTTGTGATGGTACCATGTGTGACTGGGTATGTATTGTGTGTGGTTGCCTTCTCCTCCTGTCTGGTCTTGCCAGTCCTATGTTGAGAGAGCTCAGCCTCCAGTTTGGCCGTATAGTTGCATCTCTCGCATGTATTTGTGTTTTGTGGGAGAAGGAGAGGATTGTCTGTGTACATGAGGCAATTGTAACATTGCCTCAATATTCCCAGGTTCACCAGTTGAGCTGGAGAGGACACTAGCAACTGATCCCTCGACATACTAGAAGTAGTAGATAAAGAACTTTCAAAGGACTCCGGGGAAGTGGGTTTTGGGCTGGTGGGGTACTATCTATAATAAGAGTGCTTTATCAAGGTGCAAGTACTGTAGGAGTAAGTGCTAGGCTTTACAGATAGAGAATAGTCTACTTGGGAATCAAGTAGAGATGAACTTTTCAGTTATAGGATATGCTGGTTAGATCAGCAGTACAGTTTAGCGTGTTTTATAGCAGGGGCTGAAGGGAGCTAGGAATTGGCCCAAAACGACCAATGGACTACTAGTTTCTGGCTGAAACTTCACCAAATCGGACAAAAGGCCGCTCAGTGCTTCCCACTCCCACTGGTAAGCAAAGAAACTCCCTCCTTCCTAATAAGGCAATGGATCAGTAACAGGAACTAAAAACAAAGCCCAGGGATCAGCAACTCTGAAACTGGACTACTCTAGTTCAGTAAAGTGGGAAAACAAGAGATTTTTGTTTTATTACAGAGATAAGGAAAAAAAACAGCCAGTAAATTCTATAAATGCTGTAAAACGGCTAGCCAACTTTAGTGTGTAGACTACAGAAACAATTTGCAACAATTAGTAACTTAAAGTGCAATAAACAGTGTAAAATGCAGAAATCACTTAAAGTAGCAGTAAAACAGGCTAAATGCAGTCGCTAGCTTAATAACAGTGGGAAAGCCACAAAAAATACTTATATCTGGTAGAAAGTCACTCTTTTAGCTCTCTGCTGCTTGGATCACTCTGCAGGCCACCACGAGGATCTGTGCAGAGTTGGTACAAGCTGGAAAACACGTGTTTAGCGTGTTTTATAGCAGGGGCTGAAAGGAGCTAGGAATTGGCCCAAAACGACCAATAGACTACTAGTTTCTGGCTGAAACTTCACCAATTCGGACAAAAAGGCTGCTCAGTGCTTCCCACTCCCACTGGTAAGCAAAGAAACTTCCCTCCTTCCTAATAAGGCAATGGATCAGTAACAGGAACTAAAAACAAAGCCCAGGGATCAGCAACTCTGAAACTGGACTACTCTAGTTCAGTAAGGTGGGAAAACAAGAGATTTTTTTTTTTTTTTACAGAGACAAGGAAAAAAAACAGACAGTAAATGCTATAAATGCTTTTAAGTGGCTAGCACACTTGAGTGTGTTAGCCTACAGGTAAAATTAAGCAACAAATAACTTTTAAGAGTGAAAAACAGTTAATCAACACAAAAACAGTTTAAATAGAATGCAGAGCTGTATAAACAGGCTAAGATGCAGTCGCTAAGCAGTAAATATTCAAAAGCCAGAAAAAATACTTAAATCGGTTATAGCAAATACAGTTATAACAAATGCTCTGAAATATACTGTATATTTCCAATATGTTTGAGAAGGACAGTCAGAACACAAGAAGGTTCAGGCGAAGAAGAAAAAAACTTTTGTTTTACTTTGTGAAAAGGTAAAAAGGAGGAACAGAAGGCCTTATCAAATGTTCTCTCTGTATTAAGAAGAATGAGCTAATGACACTAGACTGGGAGGTGTGTCACAGTAGGGGCGGGCAACTGCAAAGCCACCAAGTATAAGAGCAAGACTCCAACAGGGAGGGAGGGTGGGACAAAATAGCCTAAGACAACAAGCTATGACAGTTTTTAAACAGAAAAAGATTTCTGAAGATTCTGAATAGACAAAGTGCTTTATATATATTAAATTATAAAACAGTAATCTGTTAAAATAATCAAAAATACTTATATTTTGTAGCTCAGTTCGGTCAAACAACTTCTCCAGCCTGCACCAAAGACCAGAACAACAACTTTTTTACAAGAACACAAAAGAACCAGCCCCCACTAGCCAAGAGATAATTACACAGAGTAAATGTTTCAGTTTATACAATAGCCTAAGACAACAAGCTATGACAGTTTTTAAACAGAAAAAGATTTCTGAAGATTCTGAATAGACAAAGTGCTTTATATATATTAAATTATAAAAACAGTAATCTGTTAAAATAATCAAAAAATACTTATATTTTGTAGCTCAGTTGCGGTCAAACAACTTCTCCAGCCTGCACCAAAGACCAGAACCCATATGACACATTTGAACTTGACCTAACGTGAATCGTGTGACATTTCCGTTACTCAAAATTTGACCTTCACAAACACAGTTGAATGTTTAATTAGAGGGGGAATGAGTTATTAAAAAATGGGTATGGGACTTTAGACACTTTTCAAATGCTTGCATTTCATTCCTGTAAAGGTAATGCTTAAAACAACAAAGGTGCATGTCATAACATAAGATTGCAGTGATTAACACAGTTAATGCTGTAGGCACTGACACCATTACAGTTGCAAGTTACCTACAATTTCTAAGTAGTAACACAGGTTTTCATGGAAACACTATTAAGAAAATTACAGATTAAAAATGTGTATCCTGCATTGCAAACAACTTTAATGCCACTTCATCCTAACCACCACACAAATAATATTTTTTGTCTTTGAGGCCAATAAAATATTGTGCATGACAAAATAAAATAATCTGATATACTGTACCTCAACAGACAACATACTTCAAACTGAGAAAACATTGCATAATATAAAAAACAATCTGATACATTTTCATTCAAATGCAAGATGTGAACTCTTGTTAAATACTGACTTAACACTTTTTACTAAATGAACTGCTTGAAGACACTCAATGCGTGCATACTTAGGTAGACCACCTCACAAGAATTTATTGTGCAAAACAGTTAAAAATGAGATTATTACTTATATGATGTCTTATGACATCACTAAACAGCAGCTGGTGAGCACTCAGGCATAACTTTTACAAACAATAATGTGAGTAATTGTAGTAATTGTTCTGAAATTAAACAATAATAATGATTATTTAAAGATGGGAAGGAAGGTCAGATGAACAGTGACAGTAGACCGTGGACCACACAGCATAGCCCACAGATATCACTGCAGGCATCAGTTATACTGTTATGTGTTTTTACAAGGAACGAAACACTAACCAGAATGTCATGATCAATAGTTCTGGATTAGACATCACCTCTTTACCTGAACAGATATATTCCATGCATGAGCCTGCTGGATGGGGTCCCTTACTACTGCTGCTGGTTGGTCATCATTACTCATACTGGAGTGGAACTTGGAGCTGAAGTGACAGCATGGGTCACTTCACCACCAGACTGGTGCATGCCTGCATGGTCATGTTGTATAGAATGCAACATGCAGTAAACATCCTGCGCACAGTAGCTGGGTCATACCAATACGCAAACCCAGACTCATCCAGGCATCTAAATTTGAACTTCAGCATTCTAAACACCCTCTCAATGGCAATACAGGTCTGGTACCAGACTGTGTTATTGGTCTTCTGCAGCTCCACTTGGATTTCTCACTGGTGTCATGAGCTATGGCTCCAGTGGATATTCAGCAGAAAGACAAAAAAAGAGAGAAAGAGAGAAAGGGGGTGGGACACAAAACAAAGAAAAATATTTTGTTTTCAACAATACATTTTACTGTAAATATCTACTTAAATACAATACAAAAACAAAATAAAATATATTTCAGTTACCAGCAGGATGACTACTGGGTATCCTACCATGCAGGAAGAGGCAGTGAGCTAGTGTGCCAGATATGGGAATCGTGCACTGCCAGACAGAGACATTGGTGGTGTATCCATCGCACACTGCCAGGTAATTAATGAAATGGCCCTTCCTATTTTGGTGCCACTCACCCTGCAGACCAGAAGGGGCCCTAACTGCAACATGGGTATGATCTATTACACTGAGTACCTCAGGGGAATGTGCCACCCCATAAAAGGCATACATAGTTCTGGCTCAGATCTGAGGTGACACTGGGAATTAAATGTACTTATCTACATGCGCCAAGAGTACATCCAAGACCTGCTGCAGTATTTTTGAGGCAGAAGCCTGTGAGATACCCATCATGTCCTCAGTCTGACTATGGAAGGTTCCCATGGCAAGTATATTGAGGGCTATGCATACCTTAGTAGGATCATAGGAGATTACTAGGCTAATACCCTGGGGCCCTTACAAGCCTAGCCAAAAGTTTATCCCCAAAAAGAAACCTCAGTCAGCATCTGTCACCCCTGTCAATGAGGGACAGAGGTGGGACTCCTGGTACAAATTTGTGGTTTCCCATCCACTCATCAAGGTTTCACTTGAAGAGGGTCAGCGAGGTGCTCTGTTTGACATTTATGGGAAGTCTATTCCAGAGACAGGATAGCCTCTGGGAGACAAACCTGTCTCTCCAGCAGGTTTTTTGATGTCGCATATTAGAATCAGGCCTTTTAAGCGGGTAATGCAGAAGGGGTTAGACTTATGGATATGGAGCATCTCTAGTAGGACAGGGTCTGGGATTTCCTTGTAAGAGAGACACAGATCACCGGTGAGCAATCTGTACGATACTGAGTAGAGTGATAGTGATTTGAGCCTGTCCACATAGAATAGGTGTTGGAGGCCATGGATTCTCTTTCTGAGGTATTTCTGTGAACTTTCCAGTTGGTGCAGATGTTTGAAGAGGTACATAGAAAACAGGGCATTATACTCAATTATTGGTCTAATGAGGGAGGAGTACAATAAGGTAATAACCTCCTTTTTTCTGGATGCAATCCCTTTACTTATAACATGAACCAAGTAAAAGGCTTTTCTGACAACTACCGCTACATGAGCATTGAATGTGAGATTGTTATCAACCTGTATACCCAGGTCTCTCACCACGTTGTGTGTTTAGGGGGTTGTCGTTGATGTGGTAATAAGTAGGGGCCGTGTTTCTGCCGAATGGTATGATGATATATTTTTTGCATTTAGCTTAAGGCCATGACTTTGGCACCAGTCATTAGTTGCTGTGAGATCCTCTTGCAGTATGTTAACATCATTTAGGGATTCAATGACAGCATCCAACTTACAGTCATCTGCAAACTTGGTCAGCCACAGGCATTTTGTCTTAGCCTGGACCTCTGAGAAGTAGATGCCAAACAGTAAGGGTCCCAGGACAGATTCCTGGGGGACTCCACTCATGACAGGTCTGCTATCAGAGGTGGAGGTGCCTATTTTGACCTTGAGGGTCCTGTTGGTGAGCCAGTTGGCCACCCACCTGATGTAATAGGGATTTATGTCAAGTTGTCTTAGTTTTTCGATAATGCTTGAGTGGGGGATTGTGTCAAAGGCCTTGGCCAAGTCAACATAAGCTGTAGGTACTGACTTTCCCTTATCTAGGGCCTTGGTGACAGTCTCAAAGAAGTCAACTAGGTTCAACAGGCAAGATCTGCCCTTGACGAAACCGAACTGGGTGGGGTCAAGTGCTTGGAGATTGCCTATGTCCTTGTTTATGAGATCCATAATAATAATACACTAATATATTGGTAATTGATGAAATGGCCCTTCCTATTTTGGTGCCACTAATCCTGTAGACCAGAAGGGGCCCTAACTGCAACATGGGTACAATCTATTGCACAGTATCCATAGGAAAAGAAAGTACCTATTCCTCCAGTACCCCTGTGCAGGTCATACATACTCACTAAGATATTTATAATATTCCTGTCCACGCTAAATCTATCTAGTGTGCCCTGACTATCAAAATTATAATGGGTTGTTATTTGCTTATATATCCACCTTCTTGGCTGGTGAGCACATCTGGGCAAAAGCAATTTTGGCTTAGCTGAAACAAGGAGCTTACAATGATAAATAACAGACTAGCAGCAAGTGATAACATCTTCTCAGATTGCAAAGTAGTTAGCATAGGTGAGACCCATCTTTATATAACTTATATGAAGACAGCGCAGAAAAGTGGGAAAATTTCACTATGACTCACAAATACATCAGATGATGCTTTATTAGCAGATGCTGTTTTACATAATCTCTCATTTACATCTCATTATAATTTCATTTTTTTCTTAGGCTTGTTAGCATCTATCGCTCATTAGCATAAGTGGCCTTTAAGAATCATGGCTTGTTTTCGCTCATTTGCGGACAGCGAGGATAGCCTTAACAAATTCATGTAATGACTATGAATACCTTTTTATATATGGAGCTGTCTAAATTACAAAAATGAAATGAAAACATTGACATGAAATACTCTGACTCAGGAAGATCAAAAACATAAAAATAAAGAGTCAATCTCCCACAGCATATGCTCTGAGGCCCAGTCTTGGAACATACAAATAAATAATGTCCCCCTGTACCCCAACACCCCACTAATTGTATATATCAGCTCTGAGGACGTACAATACCAAGGAAAGGGGAAATTCCCCAATCCTGGTAATTTAACAATCTTGCACCACTGTCAACAACTTTCTTGTCAAGCAAACTGGGCAGGCTAGAATGCTGCTGACAATATATACATTCAGTCAAATTAAGGGGTTCAACATATACAGCTATATAGATAGATATAAAATTATAAGAAGATGCAGTGCCCTTGGTTGGTCATGCATTTTATTAAACAGAATGCTTAGTTTACAGTTTTATCAATAGAAAACAGGTTGATCTGCTCTTTTGCCCAGCCTTTTGCAGTTGAGTATATCTCATTTGTGAAAACTTTCACATAATGGATTTGAAGTGGAGTTTTTGTCTGTGATCCATGGCTTTTGCTGTAGCAGGCAACTGAGTAAATGTCAGAAAAATACTACTAGGACAGCTGAACTTTATTTGGGGTTAATCAGAGTCTCTTTAATTGATGGTGGATGTGTACCCAAGAAGACTGAATGCTGTAATTAAATCAAAAGGTGCTTCAGCAAAGTATTAGTTTAAGGGTGTGCACCACAACAAAGTATTAGTTTAAGGGTATGCACACACAACAAAGTATTAGTTTAAGGGTGTGCACACACAACAAAGTATTAGTTTAAGGGTGTGCACACACAACAAAGTATTAGTTTAAGGGTATGCACACTTCTGCAACCAGCGTATTGTACATTTTTTATTTTCTATATTTTTCCCCTAACAGATTTGTTTTTCAATTGAATTGTACAGGTTATTGGTCACATTAAAGGTGGGAAAAGTTTTGAAATGATTTATTGTGGTCTCATTTTTTTATATCACAAAAACCTGGTATTTTAACAGGGGTGTATAAACTTTTTATATCCACTGTATATACATACATGCACGCACATGTGAGTGTGCAGACCAGAGTGCTTTATGCAGTTGGTTTTGCATGGAATGGTGCAGTTTGTTCACTGTCTGCTGTAGTAAAAGTTCTGTATGGCATCTACATAATTAAAAGACATCTGTGTCATTATGCACTGTGAGTTGACAACTTTGACAAGAAGTATTAATGACCTGTAAATTATGATAGCATTGTTATTAATGCAGAATTTCTAATCTGCATACAAAATGCATGAAATTCAGTGCAACAACAGCATATTAATTCTGTAGTTCTGATATGTTGTTGTTTATAAACTGCATGGAGGCCTTTATAGGTTCATAGGTTCATAGGTTCATACTAGGCTATCTGCCCTAGGGCATTTATAAGCCTAGCCAGAATGTGTTTGGCTTTCGCCACCCATTTTAAATTTATTATGCATTTTCCTTAAACTATCTTATACACTATGTAATATTATCAATGGATTCTGTCCTGTCTTCATAAATACATGATTACTGGTTGTTTACTTTAGCCTCTTGTTTTAATATGCTTATCAGTATCTTATAGCATGACAGTATCAGTATATATGACATAGTAATATCATGTTTTACATTGCTTTCCATTTATACCAAAGACAATTTTGGCTAAAATTTCTTTGGAGAAAAAGCTAGCTTCTAATGTTTTATGTTGCATAATTTCATAAGTGAATACTAAATTAACTGCCCAGAAGGGTCATTTTAATCCCAATAACCACAGATCAGAATCAAACCCTCTACTTTGCATTTATGAGATGAAGTCCTTAACCATTATGCCCTCCCCCAAAATAATACTACGCTATGAGTCTGTTGACTATTACAAGCCTACCTAGCAACTACAACTCAGAATCAAACCACATACCTTGTATCCATGAGATAAAGAATTTAACCATTATTCCAACTCCTTTTCCAAAATAAATGTGCATCATAGGTGATCACTAGGCTAACGACCCCAGGGGGTCTTTTTAAGCCTAGTCAAAACCCTGTACCTTGTGAATGAGTCTCACCGTGTTCAGATTCCTTGTCCTATTTAGTCCTAAATTACATTTGTACTGCATTGTTTTACTGCTTTTCATTTGGTTTCCATAGTAACCTTAGGAAAGCATCAGGAAAAGTATTTTATTTACCTTAATTATTAAAACTGAGATGGGAGTCTGCTTAGTGCAAAGGGAAACTTTCATGTAGAATCTGCCCTTTCAAGACAATGTTTAAAGTATTTCTCTAATATTGGCTGCTTTAACTTTGGAAAAGGAAACATTTTTATACTGATTTTGAACTTCCTGTATATTTTTGTATAACTGTTTATAACTATACCATAAGTACATTAAATTAAGGAACTCAAAAATTGGTAAACAAGTGATATCTGGGGAGTCCCCTTCATGGAATTTTCCTAAAATATAAGCAGGCACGTGATCACATGTTAAGTCAGATAATTGAAATGATCTCATTGTTCTGAGGGAACATACTGAAGAAACTGCTTTCGGTTCTATATGGCAGACCAGTAGTTTATGGAATAATCAGATGATGCTAAAACACTACTTTAAAATTTTGCTCAATTTTTGACAGTTTAATAAACAGTCTTCAGTCAAAAATGTTATGTCCCCTTCACTCTTAAACCCATCACTTGTTACAGAAGAGAGTAATTATGAATGTAAAAAACAGGAGGAGGGAGGTTTTCTCTTAGTGATCTAATCTGTGGGGCCTTTTAAAGTTTAGTTTCTGAGCTCAGTAAACAGAATGATGCTGTAACAGCTGAGGAAAGACAGATGTTTGATAAGTTGACTTTGGTTGTCCTTACTACTAATTCCTTGTATTTTAAGATAATAAGTTGCATTAGAATCTGGATCCATTAAAATAAGCAGATTTATGGGGCCATATATCATTGCAGTTTGTTTTAAAAGCACAGAAAATCTGATAGGGTCTTTCAAGCTTTGAAGAGTAGTTCATGTCCTTCTCCCCTCACCTGGTCAGGTAATTTCGGATACTACTAAAGATCGTAAAGGTGCTGTACTATATCCTTATAGATTAGTTAATAACAATTCCAGTGGGAATGATGTTATTTCAAAGAAAAGTTAAAGTCTTTCAGTTCTCTGTCACTTGGGTCTTTGAAACTCTTAAAGTTTGATTTTCACATTTGCATGGTAATCTGCCTACTTCAGCGGGTGTTGGGTTTGGTTCCCAGGTAATTCTAATCTGATTAAATTGTTGAGCATTGCAACTACATTGTACCTGCATCTATACAAACCTGTTTATGATGCTTGCTTGTCTTTCATGCTTGCTTTAAGTAGTGTGATAACCTGGAAACAGTCTTGGCATGAAGGGGAGCCCTATCCTTTGAATATGATTACTAAGGTTAGAGGTCTTCTGGTTTCTCTGACATTGTTTCAGTATTATCACTGTACCTGTATGAGATACATTCATAGCATAATCCCATATTCTATGTTATCATAGAATAACATAGGTTTACTTCAGAGAAATTCAAACCTCTAAAAGAATCCACTCATTTTTTATCACTCTTGCACTTTTTGTCTCATAACATACTTTGACCATGTACCCTCCAGAGTGAATATCAGTGCAGACAATTAGAATATTTTAGCTGATAACATCCCAAAAGCTCAGCTTGCAAAGCATTTCCCACTATACCAAATGCATCCATACCTTTCAGAAAGCATCTATCCCACCATGACTACATCTCACCTAACAAGTTTATCATGGGTTGCCAACCATATCTGAAATCTTCACTTATGAAATCTACACATGTTCTGTATTTCTGAACATTATTGTTAAGTGGGGGTGACATCCACCCAATCTCAAATTTGTTTTGGTAGACATATAGTAAAACAAATTTATGTTAATTCAAGAAGTATTATAACAAAATCATCAGATTATTCCTGGATTAAATGATATAATACAAGTATACCAACCATCATTGAAGGTTATCCAGCATATAGCTATTGACATCTGACTGACTGACTTTTATCTCCCCCAGTGTCATTTCCCTGAAGTTGCCATTCCCCAGCTATGTTTAGGCTTAGATGACATAACTTATCATCAAATAATAACACCTCATTTTATACATCAGCAAATAATAAAACAATCAACCAATTAAGATTCTTAAAGTGCTACAATAACATTGATGTATTCTAAAAATAAAATACGCAAGCAGAAACATATGAAACTATATCTGAACTATTTATTAAATATTCATTAAATATTGCACTTTGTACTTTTAATCTTTTGTCTTTCAAAAAACATTTTATGTTAATATTATCATTTAATCCAGGTGTTGGTGGGCACACAACTTCATTTGCCACTTTGCTTATTATTTGATGATGTATAAAATGAGGTCTTACTGCTTATGTGATTTTATTCTGAAGAAGTCTGGTTGACGAAAGTGTAATAAAAGTATTTGACACTATTTGTCTATTGGTTCCAGGAGTCTCTGAAGTATCCAGTTGTCATGGTGTTTTTTTTTTTTTTTGGTTTTGGAGCAATTTTTGACTATGTAATACTTGATTAGTGCACATATTGTAATAAGGACATGTTTGATTATGAAGATTTCCCTTTACTGCACTGTAGTGTGATCTCAGAGTTGGTATATTTAAGTAGCAGGGGGTGTGGTGGGTGAAGGGGGGCTTGCCCCCCAAGACTTCGGTCATTAAAGTTCGTCCTTTAATGATTCGAAGTTTTGGAACTTCAGTCATATGCTACAGACCCTGATTATGCTAGGTAAGCTTTTTGGTGTAATGTGCAGGATTGCTGTTTCCCATGAGAATGTAGTTTTCTCATATCCCATTTTTTTCAAGTTTAACTCTTAATGAGCACCACAGTTTATGTACTTTCTTGCAGTTTCAAAAGATGTGTAACAAGTCAGCTTTTTCCTTAGGGTAGAAGGGGCATGTTGGTGAATATTTAGAGTTAAATTTGTTTAGAACAGTGGGCGTGTAATAAGCATTGTTGTTTATCATGAGCTGGATATATATTAAGCTTTTGAAGGGGGTTAATTTGCACGTGTTTTTTATAGCTAGTAATTTTTCCTCTGATGTGATACTTTGGTTTTGCTCTTGCCAATAGGTTAAATATAAAAGAGCATTTTGGGTTTTTATTGCTATTATTCATTTGTAGGCTTTCAAGATCATTTTATTCTTATAAGATAAGTTTTTTATTATTGACTGGGTTATTTTTATTCCTTGTTCTTTTATAGATTTTGTGGAGAATTTGGCATTTATGAGCAATATGAGTGGTCTGAGTATAACATGTTTTTTTTTTTGTATTCCCCAATTTAGACCTTATTTCAGCAGTGTTCATTTATATATTTCCCAGCTCGTGATATTTTTAATTAAAGGATAATTTGTTAAGTTTATTGATTGGTTATTGAGCTTCAAATTTGGGTTGAGGTGAATGGGTTGTAGGAATTCTAATGTATTAGTTAGGTGAAGCAATGTAAATAAATTCTGGAATAGGTTAATTTTATTTGTACAGAGTAAGCGGAACAACCAGCAAGTAAACGGATCACTGTATGTAGCAAATAAAATGTTCCAAGTAAAACACAAGAGTACAGTGATACGAAACACAGCTTTTCTCCTCATAAAATATGACTCAACTTGAGTCGCATTTTATGGGGAGAAAAGCTGTGTTTCGTATCACTGTACTCTTATGTTTTACTTGGGATAATTTTATTTTTAATCATGGAGTAGAGATTTAGTGTATTACAGTTTTTTTAGGTTTCTAAAAGGGAGGCATTTTGAGTTAGTGTTAAGATAGGTTATCTGATTATACCAGATTTTTGTCCATAGAAGAGACCAAGTTTGGATATTAGGGTCATGGTTAGCTATTTGTATTATTCTACTGGTACTTATGATAGTATAATAGAGTTTAAAATCTGGTAGTCCCAAGCCTCCCTTTTTGTTTTGGTAATATGAGTTTGTCATAGCTAATTCTTGTAGATTTCGGATGCCAGATGAAGCTAGAAAGGTAGTTTTCATTTTTTGGAAAATTTTGGGGGAATGTTTAGGTTTAGGGCATTGAGCTGATATAGCATTCTAGGTAAAATGTTCATTTTAATGATGCTTGCTGTAGATAGGAGAGAGAGATTTATATTCTTTCACCTAGAAATATTTCATTCAATGTTTTCCCATGAATTTTGGAGATTTGCTTTCAGCATTTCATTATGTGCATAGGTATAATTTATGCTTAGGTATCTTAGTTGGTATTTGAGTTTTATTTCACTTTCGGGAAAGTAAAATTCCTTGTGGCCAATGGGGTTTATTGGAAAAATATATGATTTTTGAGGATTAATATTATAGTTTGATGTACTGGAGAATTTTTCTATTGTTTTTAGTATTTTGTGGAAATCGGTATTTGGGGGCTCAAAATAGATATTGAAATCATCTGCAAAGACTGTAAACTTGAGGTCAATATTTAGTAGCTTAGGTATATGATATGTTTTTTGGATCACTTAGAGGAGTAAAGGTTCATGATAGAGATTAAAGAGGTAGGAGGATAGGGGACATCCTTGTCTCGTCCCACTGAATATTTTCAAAGGATGTAATTTTGTTTATATATAATGTTGTAGATGCAATTTGATAAAGTGTTTTTATTATGTTTATAAAAGCATGTGGTATGCCGAAGCAGGGTCGTATAGTAAATAAGAAATTTAAGTCCACCCCATCAAAGGCTTTACAAACATCTACGCTTAACACATAATTAAGGTGTTTATCTTTTGCCAAGAGCTTAATCATGGTGTCTAAAACTAGGGTATTGTTATTTATCTGTCTGTTTTTGCATAAAACCAAGTTGCTCTTGGGATATTATATATGGTAGTATATTTTTCAGTCTGTTTGTAATACATGAGCTAGTATTTTAATATCCGTATTTATAAGGGCAATTGGTCTATAGTTGTATGGGTTTGTTGGATCAGAATAAATTAAGATAACTTTCGAGTTATTCATATATGGATCTGTTATACCATATGTGATGATATAATTAAGCATTCTTAACAGGACATTGGAGACTAGTATAGAAAACTTTTTATAAAATTCAGCAGTGAACCCATCTGGGCCTGGGGCTTTGTTCACCTTAAATTTTTTTATAGCTAGTTTTATCTCTTCTAGTTTGAGAGGTGTATTTAAGAAATTTTGTTGGGTTTCATTTAACGAAGGGAATATAAAGTTTTTGTAAAGTCCTCATATTGTTTATAACATATGTGATTATGAAAGTTATAAATATTGTTGTATATTTTTTTAAGGGAATCTATGTCAGAGTCTTTATGTAATAATTTCCCTTTGTAGTTTAGTTCAGTAATTTTTTGGGTGGGGTCCATTGTTTTACATTTATTAGTCTAGCAAGCATTTTGAAGGATATTTGTGCCCATTCTGAATATTTGTGAAGCAATTTGAGCTCAATAAAGGATTTTTTTAGATGTAGATTATATAATTGTTTTTGTAGGTTTATCATATTTTCTTCATGGTCTATGGAGTATTGATTTTGGAGTTATTTTTCTATTTTCTTCAATTGCATCTCCAATCTAGCTTTTATATCGTTGTTTCATTTTTTTAAACCATGAAGCTTTCTGAATGGGAATACCTCTGATAAGAGCTTTTGTTGCTGCCCATTGTATGTTATAGGGGATGGCATTTACTGTGAGGTCTTTTTCAAGTTGGGTGAAAATATTATGTATTTCTAGTATTACTTCTTCTTTTTGGATTATGTTTGGATTTAGGTTCCAATTAGTATAGGTGGTATTAATTGAACTAGCTGTCGAAGTGCTGATTTTGATTTGTATTTTAGAATTGTCTGAAACAGATCTGGGATGTACTTTATAATTTATCTTAGGACGAGTTAAGTTTTCAGAAACTAGAAAAAAAATCTTTTCTTGACCATAACTTGTGTCTTGCTGAAAAAAATGTGTATCTGTTTATTGATCTGTCATGTTGGTGTAGTGTATAAGGATCTGTCAGAGTGAAAATATTTATTAGTTCTTCTAATGCTAATGTGACCTGCTGTGATTGTTGACACTCCTTAAGTGATCTATCTTTGCTGGGGTTTATTAGGGAGTTCCAATCTTTGCCAATAATGTAATAATAATTTTGAAACTGTATCAAAATATTAAACATTTTCATAAATAAAGAAGTTTTGATTTGAACATGGACTATCTATGTTTAAAAATATGATGGGTTTATATATTTGAGGGTAAGAGCCAAAAAAGTAACACCATTTACTATTTATATCTGATTTCCAATCTAAAATTTCCCCTTGAAAAGATTTACAAATTATAATCGCTGTCCCTTTAGATGCATTATTTCCTGCTGCTACAATTTGTTTCTCCCATTTTGTATTTCAGCCACTGTTCCACTGCTCACTTGTTGTATGAGTCTCTTGGAGACATGTTGCACTACATTTATTTTGGTATGTTAGGTGCATGACTAAGTTCCTTTTTTTTTTTTTTTTATCTTGAAGGCCATTTATATTCCATGAATCAATTGTAATCATTACTCTGTACTAATTCTTTTTCCTATTTAGTTTAAAAGTGTTTGCATAAAGCTTTGTAGTATAAATAGTTGCATGATGAATTATCTTGTGCTTACTCAGTAGAGTGGCATCTAATCCTCTTAATCCCACCTTGGTGCATAACCACCAATCCCTCTGAGGTGTGAGAAATAAGTGAAGGGTAGCTAGGAAGAAGTACGATAGCATTCTCCTTAAAGAGGTTTTACAATATAGCAGAAGGATATGAAGTATCTTACCTTCGTTCCAAGTGTTGGCAATCATTACCAAAACACTCGTGCTTATTGACACTCCAATACATCAATAAAGTTGAATGATGTTAGATCTGGTCATTTATCACCATCTTTTGCATCCGAGTTAAAGACATCCAGTTATTGATAGGACTTCTGGATTTTTGCTATGCTTAGTTTAAGACAACATTATAGTACAAGTTAACTTCATTTCTGGTAAAGACTGCATGCACTGTAGCTAGAATATGTTTGTAGCTGCTACAAAATAGAGAACATCAACAGAAACAGAAAATAAAATAGAGACCGTCAACAGAAACAGAAAACAAAATAGAGACCACCAACAGACCATGGAACCAATGAAAAGGGTTTTTTTCTCCTCCTTTCTTTTCTCTTTTCTCTCTCTCTTCCCTCTTTCCTTCCTCCTTCTTTCCTCTTCTTTTCCTTTAAGATATTTTAAAAGTTAAAAATAGTGTGTATTATTTAGTACTATTTTTGTGTTTATCATTCTTTAGCTTAAGTTACTTGACTATCTTTATGCCATATAAAGTATTATAAGGTAGGAGTCATTTTTCTTTGGGTGAGTTATTCGTTCCTCTTAGTAACTTTCTGTTGAGACTCCTTTAGGTCAGGTTGGCGGGCTTCTGTTAATAAATTTTGGAAATAGTTTACAATGTTTAAGAATTATATGTTTGGCTTTTAAATCAGCTTATTTTCTCTTAGAACATCTTGGTCAGGTTGCCTTTTGCCAGCATCTTTTACATTCTTAGTTTGACATATTCTATTTGGTTTGTTTTACATCTCTTGGTAAAGTCTCTAAGCAGTTCTGTCAGGATAAAGAGGTATTCCTTGCCTCAAATATGTTACCGCTAGTAATACATGATAATTAGTTCTTCTAACTTTGTGGTTTGAGTGAGAAAGTAGAATTAAATCGCTTCTTCTTTTCAGGCTGTCGCATATTTGAGAAAAAGTGCAGGAAGCAGATACAGATTGATGTAATACTGCCATGCCTGGCTTTCCCGATTTTCTAGGCTCTTTTTTAAATTGTTGGCCATTTGTCCTACTTTGGCCTTTTGTCGGCCTTTTGACCTACCATCATTACATGTGTGATGGCGTCAGCTCCATGAAAAGCCTGCCAGCCTGTCGGAATTGAGCTCGAGGATGTGTGAGCATTTCTGGCTGCTCCATGAGGGAATTACAACTGCTTTCCAAGTCTGAGGGAATTACAATGAAGAACTGCTTTCCAGGTTCGTTTATTTGCTGCAAGGGAATTACGGCAAGGTGTGTGTGATTTTCATTACCTGCAAGGGAATTACGGCAAGGTGTGTGTGATTTTCATTATCTGCACGGGAATTACAGGCAGGCTGCAGCTGTTACGAGTAAGGGAAGTTTTATTTCCTCCTTATGCTGCTGCAAGGGAATTATTACAGCCATTACAAGTAAGGGATGTGTGTCACTGTGTAATTTTTATTTTCTCGTTATGCTGTAAGCTGGGTAAAAGACAGATCCATCTGGACCGTTATACAAATTAAAAGTTCCACAGCATAACAACAAAACGTGTTAATTGTAAGTCAGTTTTGTTACACCAGAAACATAATTTTAATGACACTTTTGTAGACATCACCATTTACAGATGTAACTTGCGCAAATGTTCGTGTTCCGGCTACGCATATTTTCTTAGTTTTATAGTTCTAAAATTGGGGGTTGTTCTACTGGAGCAGCAAGTTGCTCAGCTTTGGTCGATTTTAGTGTACTATTTCAAAATCTAATGGATTTGTTACATGTCTTGTTGAATCACTTGTGAGGTGAGTTTAAAGAGATAGTGGAAATTGGGTATGGCACCCCCTACTATGAGTTGCTCATCAGTGTCAGTTTATTTTTCTCAACTTGATAGCACCGCTTTTCGAGTTACAGTTGATAGTTATTTTTCCCCATTTACGAAGTTCCTAGTGACAGCACCAAGTTCATATACACTGCCACAGATATTACAAGGGTTCCTATCATGTAGTCGAACTTTTACAAGTTCAAACCACATATGGCCGAGACCATAAGTTTGAATTTGTAAAAGTTTGATGTTTGAATGGAAATCTACATAAGCGGGGATTTCCATTATGCTCAATGTGGTGCGATCTCGGAGTTGGTATATTTAAGTAGTGGGGGTGTGGGGGCAGGGAGGCTTGCCCCCCTGCTTAAAACAATTTAGTTTGTTGTATGTTGTTTTTTATTTTATTTTATCTAGTCGAAGTTCGGTAACTTCGAACATAATGGTTCGACCATTAGGTTTTCGGAGTTACGAAACTTCGACTATGTAATATAGACCCATATTACAACAGCGTAGTGACAACTGCATGGTTAGTGGAAATTAGGTAGAACACCCCGCTGACTATGTATAGCTGCCGTCCCTATTCATTAAATTTAAGGTAAAACTATCCCTTCCTGTTACCGATATCGGGTTCCTTTTATTCTGTTAAATTTAGCTACAACTGTGTTGTACGTGATTTGGCAAATCTAAGCAATAACCGTTAGACTGTTGAATTTTGCTGTTATATGGATTTTTTTTCTAGATAATGGCAAACCTGATTTATTGTGACTAAACCTTAACCTGTTGTCTTTGTCACTCATAGTTAAAGCAAATGGACACCCACTTCCTCATACAGTACTTTCATGGGATCCTTAAACCTCTTGAACAACAAGGGAATTACCGCAAGGTATATGTGAGTTTTGTTATGCTGCAAGGGAATTGCAGCCATTACAAGCAAGGTGTGTGTGTGTGTGTGTGTGTGTGTGTGTGTGTGTGTGTGAAGGGAATTACAGGAAGGTGTGTGTGATTTTGGGTATGCTGCAAGGGAATTAAAGCTGTTACAAGCAGTGTGTGTGTGTGTGTGTGTGTGTGTGTGTGTGTGTGTGTGTGTGTGTGTGTGTGTGTGTGTGTGTGTGTGTGTGTATTGAGTGAAATGCTCCAGTTACATATACCTGGTGGCTAGAGTTACTCAGACTCAAACCCTGTACCTAGAGGTACAGATAGCAAGAGCCTGAATTCCCTTCCCACCACCACTTCTGAAAACCATCCATGTTTTTGTTCTGTTCCTCATGCAAATCTGTGTTTTTTGGATTTGTATGGCAAATAAGTGAAGGATTGAATTCACTAAATAATGACAGGCATTTAAATTTCAGACTTCATATTCTTCATAAAATACATGGTAATACAAAACCTTTTATTCTAGCAATTTTCTATGTTTATAAGATCAATATTTGAAATTTGTCCCTGTTTTGGGGCTGTGTTCCCCCATTATTGGGTTTGTCCAGGTTTTATGTTCTAAGAGGTTGAGAGCTATGGTGAGAACTGAATTCACTAAATGACAGCTATTAAGTTTCAGTCTTCCTATCTTTCAGGAAACAACTGATTTGGCATAGTGGTATGTTGGTCTCACTGTAGTGTACAGGGTCCTGGGTTCCAGACATGGCAATGAAAAGCATGGTGGTAACACAACACTTTAATTTCTAGCAACTTTCTAAGATTATACAAGCAGTGTTTAGAATTCGTCCCTTGTTTTTTGGGATTTTGTTTCCCCCAATAAATTTTGGCCTTTTTCCATATTTCTTGTGCTGCAAAGTTAAGAGATACAGTTGAGCATCGAGTGGATTTTACAAGGAGCTAAGAGCGTCAGGGGAACAGAAGTTTAGTGCTGCTTATGGTGCTGAGTCTGCTTGCATTGTTAATAGAATAACAGGTTGAATGCTTGCTTTTTATGCAGAAGGCTGTGGGTTCTACTCCCACAATATGTAGATACATTGCTGATACTGTAGTGTGTTGGATGCTGCGTCCTGAGAATGTCCTCTTTGGTGGCAATAACTAGGTACTATGAACCTATTAGTTTGCCATCCATTCCCTGTTGTAATATTACTAGCTTATCGTTTTTTTACTGTAACATAGGCAATTTATTCCTCAAGGGCAACATGCACTTTAATGTGGAATTATTTAGATAACTTTTACTTCTGCAGAGATTATGTGCATTTACTGATACTGGTGTATTGTAGAAGTTTGAGTAGATTTATGATGGAAATGTTCTGAACTGGGCAGTTTTGTCATTACTGGTGCATGCATTTTGTTTCATTGCTTACTGGAAAAATGTTCAAAACAATAAATTTAAAATGCCCTCTAACAACTCTACTGTATTATACAAGGAATATAATGTACTGCATTATACAAGGAATATAATTTAATACAATCAGGAAAGTGTATCAAAGAACACACGTATGTTTCGTGAACCTATGATTTGAAAAACAGCCCAAAGTTAATCTTTATCTGCCACTGGCCAGATGTATTTTCTTTGAATGTGGTTTCAATGCTGTTTCAATGAATGTGAGTTTCAAGGGCAGAGAAGTTTTAATGTTAAGTCTATTTTCAATGTGAGACTGCATTGCTTTGTTTAGCAGATGTCTCTTAGTGTTTGTACTGTAAAATGTAAAATAAAACTTTTAAATGAAATCCAAATCATCACGGAAGTAAAACAGTATGCACATTACAGTGTTTATAGTAAATGGGGTGAAATAGCCAAGTAATGGGACACTGGAATGGCTGCGGTGGGGCTGTATATGGGGAGGCCCCGTTTGACCATGATTTTGTGAGGGGGGACAAAGACAGCCTCGGGCGGCACAAACTGTAGCTACGCCACTGATCAGTAGGCCATGAGGAATGACGTTTGGAGGTCCTAGCAAACTATAATATTCTTTTGCTAAGATTAGAATATTGCCTACCATTAAATGCCCTACTATTACCATAAAACCCATATATTGCAAGTCACCGAAAACAAAATCATAAGGTTCATCATCTTCTCCTTTCCCAGTGAACATCATTGCTACACATTTAAAACAAAATGGTTACCATTTACTACAGAGTCTGGGCCTCTGGAGACATACTTTGGTTGTCTGCTCTTCAGTTTGCATTTGAAAGTTGATATCCCACAATTCCATTTGAGTGGGAGGGGTTACATAATTATATATGCAAATTTTATGTTAATCAGTGTACAGATTTCTACCTATTTTTCATGGGCCTTTGTCCAGATTTTTGATGTTTCCAGGTTGAGAGGTATGAAAATAGCACACTTCTGCTTGGATGACCTCTGAAATAAATGAGATGTCACTAGAGTCAAGTACATGTAAACTCTCAGACTAGTAAGAATCAATCATTGCATGTGTCCTTGTAAGGAATTATGAGACAAATGTAAATTCCTTAAAAGGAATTTCAAAAAATTATTCTTCCATAACTTTCCATACATATCTTCAACACCTAGACAGTTTTGGCAGGAACTTAATTTACTAATGCATCTTGGCCTTACTCAACAGCCTTACTTAATACCCTTGACTATTTCCTGATATTGTACTGTTTCAAACAGGACACAAATTCTTTAATAATTCTCAGAATTTGGTTTTGGTACTCTTGAAAGGCTTTCTATCTACACAGAACAAAAGTTTTATTCTCTTACTTATTTTAAACATCTCTCATATTTATAAACTTACTTCAGAAATAAAGGACAATGTAACCTCAGATGTTGATAACAGACCTCCTAGATCCCTATAGCTGGGTGCAGAAATCTTGCCTGACCCCTGATGTAACTCACTAATAGAAATCTTCAAGAATGTCAAGTACCCAGAGCCTAGAAGGAGACATGAGTTATATTCTTCCACCATCTAAGTGCAATAACTACTATCTAATTGATTTGTGTAGTGAAATTAGTTAAAATATTAGAAAAAAGTTGTTCATGCTCATCAATTTAATTATCAAAGTGCACCTGTTTAATAATTGATTGGTAACCATATAGACCATCCTGCTTGCATTCTCTTCATGCACTAATGGAGCCCTGCAATGTGGACGGTTTACCTTAGAATGAGTGAATTGCATATATCCGAACGGTCGTTTCCTCGACCTGTAATGCCGAAATACGAACAACATCGAAGGATCAAATGTCGAAAATGGTTTGCTGGAAAACCATTTCCGACATTTGATCCATGAATGGGAAAAAAGCATTAGCTTATTTGCCATTCAAACATGGTGAATCGGCATTGTGTTTTTTTGCAGCCGCACTTACGACGTTTTGCACGTCGCACATACAGCTTTCAAAGAAATAAAGGTAAACAGTGTGGATATGCGATTAGTAGTATTTTGTAGTTAACCAATGGTTTTGTTACAATCTAGTGTAGCAGGTTTCCTTGCAGCAAGTCTCCAGTATCACATCAACTGTCACTACTGCTCATCATTCAAAGTCACTCATTTCATGTCAGTCATGCCCAACTGTCACAGGTCTTCTTTCACACAATCCATCTCTTAGATAGATATACCTGTCTCCACTTCTCATCTTTCTGTCTCTCCCCAAAATTCTTTGCTAAATTATCTTTTAATTTCCCATACATGTGACCAGATCAATGTATCTGCAATTGGGATTATTTTAGCTTCTCCTCTGATGTCATCATTTCTTCACCTGTCCCACAGTATACATCCTACTACTCATTTCAGGCACTTAATCTCCATCAGTTCAGTCTTCCTCAGCTGGCCTGCCTTCACTTCCCCAATTTTGTGACGTGTATAAACACTGCTCACACCACTGATTTGTTGCCTTCACCATTTAAATTCTTTGGTACTTTTCTATCTCACCCTATCCTTGACAATTTGTACAAGTTAGCTGAACCCCTCTGATTCTTACTTTAACTTCCTCATTCAGATTTCCTTTCTTGTCAACCACATCTCCTGTGCACTTGAGGCTGTTAATCTGTTCCACTGTGTTCATTTCTATCATAGCAAAAAAAATCAATGGCTCTGGTCAATCCACCTCACATCCAAGAGCCATGTGTACACCAAGAGGTTGTCACATGATGAACAAGTACTTAAACCACAGCAAAGATGTAATAAGATAGCTGTCCCCAGAGTGAAAATAGCAGACTACCTTCATTTCCTTGCTATTTGAGAAAAGTAAGAAAAACTTTTAAACTTAGAATTATAAGCAACAATAAAAAACAGTCCAACACTTCAGGTGTAACTCCTCTTCTATAAAAGTACTGAAGAAAATCCCTCAAGCAGACTTAGACACCTGAATAACTCAGCTTTTATTTGTGATAATCACTTTCAGCTACCAACAGGACTTCATCAGATCAATTTTTCCATTACAGCTTTACCCATGAAAAGCTAAATATATTCTTAATGAAAACAAAAGATCATAAATCATGCTTGACAAACTCATGCACAGAAATGGGCCAAAACAGTGAGTAACTCATGATAGGCTAGCCCATCAGTATAAGCAAACCTGATGTAAACAAAAAAACACATTACAGCTCCACATGGATGGGTCACAACAAAAGAGCCAAAACCCAAAGTCAGCCCTGAAACTTAAGACCCAATGAGATACATTCTGTTTGTTGGTGATTCAAAAAGACTACATGCCTAAGTCACCACACAACCTAACCACAGGGGCATGCAATACAAGTCAGGTAAACCATCTGGCAAAAAATAAACATAACGAATCCTAATGGAGGCGGTACTAGAAATAAAGCAAAAAATAGTATGCACAAGAAAATAACCAAACTATAAACATATGGCTCAGGTCCAGAATCCAGAGCCAGACAGAAGTCCAAATAATGACCAATACTTGCAAATAATATTCCACCAATAAGAGTCAAAACAACCATCTTGAAAAAATAAAATAATAAAAAGAGCCAGTGCTGAAGCAGTAGACAATGGTAACTCTACAAAAACAAAACAAGAAGTTCATTTGAAAAGGAAACAGGTGGACCTGGGGACCACACCCTAAACTGCATAAAAATCAGTAATACAATCCAAACTAAAGTAAGAAAAACTAATAAAGCAAAGTCTGACTAAACTGGAGTGTTGTTATTGTGTCTTTCGGCTTTTCCCGGTTAGGGGTCGCCACAGCGGAACTCTGGTCCGCTAATGATTGGTAGTTGATTTTTACGTGCCGAGTTACCAGCCCTGATGCGCAACCTTCAACGAAGTTACACCCATTCACGCATATCTCCATGCAGAGGATGCTGTAGCTGAGAATCGAACTGGACAGCGTCTTACTGTGAGGCGACAACGCTACCGCAGCACCACCACCGCGGATTCTGACTAAACTGGAGTGTAAAACTAGTAATTAAATCATTCCCTCTAACCCATGAAAAACAAGATTTAACAAAATTCCATTCACTGAAGACAATTTAGCACCAAGATGACATCAAGACCCTTGTAAAGGAGTTTGTGAACCAGAGTGATAAATAAAAAAGAAACAAATGACAAAAATATGAGAGCCAAAGCAATGAAGAGGGAATGTATGATGTGTGTGTGTGTGTGTGTGTGTGTGTGTGTGTGTGTGTGTGTGTGTGTGTGTGTGTGTGTGTGTGTGAGTGTGAGTTAGCCTGTATATGACAATAGGCAAATGAATCAAGAAATCAGCACATAGCATAGTAACCATTGAAGTGATATAATGCAAAGAAACATCACAGATAAAAAAATAAAAATGTAAAAAAAGATATTTAATGAAGAATGCTTTTTATTGAGTCACTCTAAAAAGTGAAAAAAAAGGAAGAGGAGTAAAAACTTTGCAAAAGAAATGCAAGCTGATTGCAGAAAAGCATTCCATGTAGCTTGGTTTTGCTGATTCTGTTATTGAGGTAGCAGAAGAAGTAGCAGGAATCAACAAACCAGACTGGAATGTTTTTCTGAAATCAGCTTGTCTGTATTTCTTTTACAAAGTCTTCATTCTTCTTCTTCCTTACTTTCCACTTTTTAGAGCCACTCAATAAAAAACATTCATTATTAATTTTTGTATATTTTTATTTCTTACTTTTTAGTTTTTAAGTAAAATATACTGTTGTATTTTACTTAAAAACTAAAAAGTAAAAGAGTGTTTTGTGACTGCTTGTGTCTTCATTGCCTTGCCTATTCAACACTGTGGACTGTCCAGGGTGCTGAAGTCCTTTGTGTTAAATAATGACTGGTTCCCAGTGGATGAGGAGTGGTGATTCATCACTGTGATGTAACAGAAATTACCTGAAGCTCCAAAGGCAGTGTGATGATCATGCACTGGCTCAGTAATCAAGGAGTCTCAATTCTCACCACTAACACCAGTGATGGGCGTGCACATTGGGAGGTATAACAAATACACACACAGTAAAGTACAATTTCCCTTAAAAGCATACAGAGATCACAGTCAGTCTGGGGCTGGTTTCTCCCTTTCTCTCCAGATCCCCAATAAGACTCCCCACTGGCACAGCTATACAGTGGAGTCTTTAGCCAGGGTTCCAAGCCAAGTCCTCTCAGCACTCCCTCTGTCCAACCAGTGCTTTGTGTCTCTGCCCAAGTAGCTGACACACACACACACACACACACACACACACACACACACACACACACACACACACACACACACACACACACACTTTGAGATATGGTTTATATACAACCACACAGACACTCCGGGGGAAGGCTGGCACAGGTTCACTAGCTGTGCCCCTTCTGTCCAGGCTATAAGGTAGTAATCCACTGCCACCAGAACCCCTATTTATCAGCTTCCAATAAGTTGCTTCCCAAAGGGTGTCCAATTTTACTGTGCAATATTATTATCCAATTAGTAAGTATGACCAGAATTTTTAAGGCTTATTGGAGTGGCTTTGTACAGTATCACTATGTACTTGCAATGTACTTTAGAGCTTAAATTATCTCTACACAAAACATCTACAGTTGAAAGGTTTAAAAATATTTAATAATAAATAATAAAAACACAAGACAAATCTCCTCAGTTCAACACAGTGCTAGTCAAGAGTTCAGAGATCACAGGAAAATGCTTAAAATAATATTGTAGAATAGTCTGACATAAATGTAGAAAACAGCTACACTAAAACTTACCATTTTCTATTTCTAAGGGAGACACTAAAGTCTAAGATCCTACTTACACACAAAGCAAGCAAGTGCTGGTGAGTGGATATTCTTCAGACAAAATCCAAAATGCTTTCTCTTTCTCTCTAAGATCTCTTAAATTGGTAATACATCACTGATGACTCATTTTAGATTACATCATTCTTCTCTGGGTCCCAGGCTAACAGAAACTCAGAGTTTTAACATTTCTTTGATCTTGCACCTAGCCAGGAAACTACAGCAATAAAATACATTATGCATGTAAAATCTAGCAATTAACTCTGGTCTCAAATAGAAGGAATTGCTTAGTCCAGACATTCTGTCGATGAGCTTTGAGATCAAACAGTCATAAATGCTTTACTTTATCAGCTTTCATCCAGCAGAGTGCACTGTGGTTACATTTTTGAAGTTCAATAGTTAACACAGTTTTTCTTACATTTGTGAAACAACCGGTGGGTTTTATTAATATTTACAATGACATAGAATTATCTACAAAATTCTATCAAGCTGGGCTGGCAGCCTTTCAATTTTTCACAGGCAGAATAAGTGTTTTCTTTTGTTTTTTTACATTTATTTCATTTAATTGCACTTCCCAACACTTATAGTTGTGCTATACAGCTAATCTACTACATTTTGCACTGTTATAAAGCTTTTTTTACTGTTTCACTGCATTCTTGTACTGTTTTATACTGTTTCAACTGCATGTTCATTTCTAAGAAGTTTTTCATTACTGTGACTGCATTTTTACTGAATTATTGTAAACTGCTTTGTTCATGCTGAGAGTTGTATTTTCTGTTTGTGTTTTCTGTCTGTGCTTTTCTGTGCATTTTTCTAGAGGTTTTCTGTGTTATAGTCAAGTAGCATAGTCTGGATATAGGTTTCCTGCATCCAGGCCTGGTTTTCTGCTTGCTGAGTTTCCTGGCAGCCATCTTCTGCTGGTAGGAGCCTGCCTTCTCTGTTAGTGACAGTTATAGGGCTGTCTGATGTTCTCTAGCATGAGTGATTGGTTGAAAGTGCAGGGGCTAGCAAGACTGGGTAGTAATCTTAGCTTCTAGATTCTTCCATCTTTTCTGGTATTTAAACCTTGTGTTTGCAGGGGCTGTGCTTGTTTTCACCAGGCTGAGAAGTGGTGATTCATCACTGTGAAATACCAGAAATTCCCTGAGGCTCCAAGAGCAGAATGTTTTTTTTTTACATTTATTTCACTGAATTGCACTTCTTAATGCTTATAGTTGTGCTATACAGATAATCTACTACATTTTGCACTGTGATAAAGCTTTATTTACTGTTTCACTGCATTCTTGCACTGTTTTATACTGTTTTAACTGTATGTTCATTTCTAAATAGTATTTCATTACTGTCACTGCATTTTTACCAAATTGCTTATCTGTAAACTACTTTTTTCATACTAAGAGTTGTATTTTCTATTTCTGAGTGCTCTGTCTATGCGTTTCTGTGCATTTTCTGGGAATCTTCTGCGTTCTAGTCAAGTAGCATAGTCTGGATACAGGCTGGCTGCATCTAGGTCTGATTGTTTTGCTTGCTGAGTCTCCTGGCAGCCATCTTGTGCTGGTAGGAGCCTGCCTTCTCTTTTAGTGAGAGTAACAGGGCTGCCTGATCTTCTCTAGCAAGAGTGATTGGTTGAAAGTGCAGGGGCTAGCAGGATTGGGTAGTAATCTTAGCTTCTAGATTCTTCCATCTTTTCTAGTATTAAAACCCTGTGTTTGTTTGCATGTCAAACACTGCCTCTGTGCTTTTTTAGCCCATTGCAAGGTATTCCAGCTTCACATTTTCCCTTACTAGCACTTGCTCGATCCTGAGGTAGTGAAGCTTCTTTACACCCTCTGTACAAACACAAGCTACTAGTACTCATCTCAGATCTTTCCACCTTTTCCCCATTATCTCATCCCCCTCACTGATTCTGACAAATATGGATAGTTTCCTACAGTTTATCCTGCCACTCTGGTTGATATAAGCATTCTGAGACAGTGTAGCAACTGTCTCAGGTACACAGACAACCCTGCCTTACTACCACCTAGGAACACAATTTGTGAGAGATGGAATTACATTAAAAAACAGGAGTCTATGCTCTCTCCTTCACAAGCCAGTATAAGGGGCACTGAGTAGATTGTCTGCACAAACACCACACCTCAAACATCATCCACACCAACACAACACAAACCCACATATGCAGAGGTTCTTAACAAAAACATACCTAAACAAAAGAGGCCTCCAAGACAAAAATACATGCAAACTCCACAGCCTACCATGCCACACACCACACATAGTCCATACTCTGATGTCTCACAGCCATTAAGGCTTAACCATAAACTCAATATATTAGCCATAGGAGACTCCATTGTGAGACACACAGATGTGCCCCTCACCAAGCTGGATAAGGAGAAAGTCATGGTAAGTTGTTTGTCAGGTGCCAGAATCTGCCACATTACCCATGCACTGAAGTCCCTCAACAAGTACTGCTATGACTCTGTCATAGCAAATATTGGCGTGAATGACTTCAGATGTACCTCTCTGGACTATATGAAGAAACATGATCAAGATCACTGAATATGTGTTCAAGGTAGGAATGTCACTAGCCTTAAAACGCATTCTACTTTCACCCAGACTGATGCCTCAATACAAACAAAAAATGATTGACTTTAACAATTGGCTTAGTTTCGGTTGTCATTCTAAGGGGATCTAGTACCTATCGGCCTGGGAAGACATGAGTGACAGACCACAATGCTTTGCCAGAGATGGCCTGCATCTGTCTCCCTTGGGCTTCCGGCTCTTGGCAAAGGCTCTTTGCCTCCCCCAAGTGCCTTTTCTAGGCAATGTCTTGAGGTCAAAACTACCAACTTAAGAATGTCATCTAAAAGCAATTTAAAGGTCCTGCTGCTGAACGCTAGGAGTCTCAACATGAAACTGCACTCATTGCAAGCATTCTTAACCCTGGAAGATGCTGACATTTGTGCAGTCACAGAAACCTGGTTCAAAGCTGTGGAGATCACACCAGCATTATCTAGTTACTCATTCTATCATACATACAGACCCCAAACTGAGAACAGCAAAGCCAAAGGAGGTGATGTTTCAATATATATTAAAGATATACACACCTCCAGACTGGTCAAACAGTATAACACACAGGAGATGCACCAGGTGCTGTCAACAGGTGGCAAGACCCCTATTCAAATCATAGTTAGCTACAGGCCTCCAACGTTGACTCAGGATGTCCATGCCACCTATCTGGACCTCCTCAACTCTATATTAAGATTCAACCCTATATCCTGATCCTGGGAGATTTTACCTACCAAACCACTGAGTGGAAGAACTACTCGAGCCAGAACACAAATGCTCAAAGATTCCTTGACTTCATCAATGCCAGTGCCTTGGACCAGCTGGTTGACACCCCCACAAGAGATGACAACATCTTGGACTTGGTACTAACCAACATAGGAAACCACAGCCCTTTCCCCAACACTAGGAACTGGCATTAAAGTCCAAACCAAAGTATTATACGACTATTTATATAAATCCATGGATTCAGCAATACCAGAAAAGACAAAATCCTCTTCCTCAAGGAAGAGGAAACCTGTCTGGTGGGCAACAGCTATAAATAAACTCTACAACAAAAGGAAAAAATTGCTTTCCAAGACCAAGAAGGAACAGGTGCCAAATTGGAAGCAATCTCTCCTTGGTCTAAACAGGCAAATAAGGGTATTACTGAAGTCCTCCAAAGCTAACTTTGAGTCCAAATTGGCCACATCTACTAACGACAATCAAAAGGCCTTCTTCATATACGTCCACAATCTAATGGGAAACACTCAAATCAGAATTAATGGTCAAGATCACCACGTACACAAATGCCATGGATATAGCCAATCTGCTGGCAGACAGGTTCAGTGAAAACTTCACCCTTCTGTCCCTCCAATCAGTAATCCAGGATATCCCCAGCACCTGCCCCCCCACCCCTTATCTCTAGGGAATAAGTCATTACCGCCCTCTCAAAGGCTAAAAACACAGCTTCCATGGGACCCGATAACATCCTAGGCTGCATCCTGCATCAACTCAGACAGGAACACGCAGCACCATTAGGCACTGTATTCAACCTAAGCCTGAGTACTGGTTTCATCCCAGCCAACTGGAGGACTGCCACCATCATTTCTATGCAGAAAGGTAGAATGGCCACTGATCTAGGCAATTATATATTCATCGGCCTAACTAGCCTGATTTGCAAGGCCATGGAATGCATTATCATGGACCACATTAACAAGTACATCAGCAACGTCCAAATGCTTGATCGCACACATTTTGGTTTTGTCAAGGGGAGATCATGCCTGTTAAATATGATATACTTCTTTAAGTCAGTCACCAAAACCATGGAAGAGGGGAAGACTATGTATGACGCCTACCTTAACCTGGCCAAGGCCTTTGACACTATTCCCCACTTGGACATAATAAATAAACTATCCCAGGTTGGTATAAATTCATATGTGACCAGATGGGTAGCTATTTGGCTCAATGATAGAACTCACTCAGTCAAAATAGGGGAAGCTACCTCAAGTAGTAGACCCATAATGAGTAGCATACCCCAGGGATTGGTGTTGGGGCAACTGCTGTTTGAGCTATACTTCTCCGAGGTGCAACCAAAAACCAGAAGTCTATGACTGACCATGTTTGCAGATGACTCCAAGCTGAGCACTGTTATCAACTCCCCTAGTGATGTAGACAAAATGGGTCTTACCCAGACACAATTTTTTTAAAAATATCCCTTTTTGCATTATACTACTATTCATTTGTTATTTTCTCAAGCTTAGACTTATAGGTTGAGAGTATATATGTATATATATATATATATATATATATATATATATATATATATATATATATATATATATATATATGTATGTGTGTGTGTGTGTGTGTGTATATATATATATATATATATATATATATATATATATATATATATATATGGGTCTACTACTAATGCCCGAAACGACACGGAAAACTCACCGACGCCAGATGACCGACAGGTAAGTGTACCGACAGGGTGATTTGCCGACAGCGGAAAGACCGACAAGGGAATGTGCGATCGCGACGCGGTAAGTGTGCGATGGTGACGGAGTTAGGAGCGGTCAGGTAAGTGCTCGAGATTGTGGGATGTTGGGTTAGGCTGTGGGAAAGGTGAGTGTGTGTTCGTGTCGGAGGTATGGTTCGGGTAAGGTAAGTGTGTGCTAGTGAGGGACTGTAGTTTAGGGACAGGTTAAGTGAGTTAGGGTTAGGGTGCAGGTAGGTGATGTGTGCGTTAGTGTCGGAGCTTGGGCTAGGGGTGGGTTAAGTGAGTTAGGGTTAGGGTGCAGGTAGGTGAAGTGTGCGTTAGTGTCGGAGCTTGGGCTAGGGGTGGGTTAAGTGAGTTAGGGTTAGGGTGCAGGTAGGTGATGTGTGCGTTAGTGTCGGAGCTTGGGCTAGGGGTGGGTTAAGTGAGTTAGGGTTAGGGTGCAGGTAGGTGAAGTGTGCGATAGTGTCGGACCTTAGGGTTAGGGTTTGGGTCAGGGCTAGTGTGTATGCTATGTAGTGTCGCGTGTTGTTTACGTACCGTGTGTCGGTGTAATGGTGTACGGTGTAATGGTGTTCGGTGTTTTGCGTTGTCGGGTTTGTGTGATGTCGGTCATCTGGCGTCGGGGAGTTTTCCGTCGGGGAATCGCCGTGTCGGTAATTAGTAGTAGACCCATATATATATATATATATATATATATATATATATATATATATATTTTTTTTTTTTTTATATGTACCTTCAGGTTTCATTTATATATTTTTTTTTTAAATATTTTTATATTTTTTTTATATTGTTTTTAGCACATTTTTTCTATATATATTTTTTACACAGTTTTTCATCCATTTATAGTTTTAGTAGATGTAACAATTACTTTAAGCCACTAGATGGTGATACAGAATTTGTTTTAAAAAATGTTTTAAAAGGTTACAGTAAATGATATTTATAGGTGTAAATTTGTATCTGTATATATATTTATAAAAGTCATTTAGAAACATTTTTAATTTTATTTTAATATGCTTATGGTTGCCATTTATGGAATCCCCACAATTGTCAAACAAAAGTTTTGATGTTATAGCTTTATGCCCTGAAACATGTTTAATTGTTACATAATTAAATTATTGGATGAGTGAATGTTTAAGTGCAAAGGTATTTAAGCAGTGCTGTATTGTGTTTGTTGCATTTGATGAAGTCTTATGGTAGACAAAAATGCAGTGAAAATGTTAAAGTGTTTATGGTTCCTGTTATTTATTTTTATTTAAGACATATTAAAGTTTTTTATTGGTCATCATTTTGTGCCTGGCTGCTTCTGGAATGCTGGTTAAGTTATCCATCACACAACAATCTTCCACAATGTACTTTAACTGATATCAAGTAATCAGCTGTTATTTATACGTGTCTTATATGAAATAGATTTGGATGTACTGCATGTAGTGATCACACATCCTTTTAGGACTATTGCTTGAAAGTATACCGACCTGTGTTGCTTGGCCAATCACCAGTTATCTGACCAGTATTCAGAGATATGAAGTGTGAAAGTCAGTCTACCTCATTTACCTTACATTGTGTGTATATATTAACTGGGAGTTGTATAATATGCAGTTGTCAGCAAATGAAGGCCAGGTTGGATGGCACAAACAGCCATACACTGCTCTTTAGTTGTGGGAGCAAAGGTGATTCCTGTTATAGCACATGCAAGGGCACAGTGTTCTTTCAAGGGAGTGGACCAAGCTGAGGTCATGTTATGGCACAACTTCTCTATGTAAAGATATTCCATTACAAACATATGATGCTAAACTGAGGCCATGCATTGATCACCAGTACTTTGGAGAGTTATGAATATGTGAATCTTGCATGGCTGAAGACTACTACTTTCTAATGGACACATACAAGTGAAATAACTCTCTGTCACATGTTATTTAACTTTCTGTACACATCTCCCGCCTGTTACCTGCTTACTGTACCATGTGATGAAATACAAGTACATGCCTTAATAGTTTTATACATTACAGTACATGTTCAGGACTTACCTTGTAAATGCTGTGTCTGTACAACACTTTGTGATATCTCTAGAAAAAAAACAACATGGAGTCTGCACGGATGCTTTATATCATATTGAATAGCCTCACAAGATTAGTTCATTAGCATGCAATTCACCTGCTTATACGGTAATTAGCATATCTGTGACACAGACTAAGACAAATGCAATCCATTAATAATGTACTCCATTATAAAAAAGCAAATGTGTAACAAGCTAAACTGATGTTGAGGAGAGTACATTGTTCAACTCACTAAGACAACCTTATTTCTTCATAGTATTTCTCTACAGAGGAGTATTGGACTCCAGCAGGTATGTTCCCATTTTGTTACCTACATATTGCATATGCTGTAATGTAATTAAGAATAAATGTGAAGTAATGGCATTCACACTTTAATCTGTATGCATTACTTAGAAGTGTAATGATGGCATGTCCCTGGTTGTCAAGCCATTTCACATGTAGACAGCACTGAGAATACCTGAATTGGGAATTCTGTGTTATAAATATGTACACATGTTACATGGACATGTCCTTTGATAGCACTTTTAGCATTTCAAAGATGTTTTGTTAGCACAATGAGTCCTTAGCCTGTCATTTTGTTTGGGGAGGAACAAAGATGAGTTAGTGCTAGGGCACTAAATAGACTGCACTGTAATTTTGGGTGGGTGAACATATTATACTTACTGCTATGGCATAAACAAGGATATGTTTCTCTTGTTAGTCTCCTTTTTTTGTATCCCCAATCTTTTTATTTTTTGAAATATGCGGACTCTTTCATGTTTATCCAGGGAGGATACTCACAGCTTTCCTTTACTGTTTTAATGGTAAACAGTTAAATTGTATTTATGTGATCCTCATGTATTATCATTCTTTTGTCTTGTAGGACACAATATGTCTGCTAATCGTAAGCCCCCATTTTCAGATCCAAAGAATAATATGATAATTGATGTCTTAAGGCAACATGCTGCTGTGCTGCTGTCCAATATGGCTGAGTGTACAGGCCGCTGGGCTGAATTAGTGGCCAGCATTAACACCGCTGGGTGACACAATCACACATATGCACAGGTGCATCACAGAGCAACAGACAGGGTAACTGCTGCATGTAGGTGTGCAGCTGCAGTTGCATGCAATCATCAAGTCACAAGTGGAGGCCCTGCTGCATAACACCTTCTCACTGCCACTGAGAAACTGAGAAATTCCTGGCAAAACATTGCCAACCAGGACAGCTCCCAGTAATCCATGGCACAGTATGTTTTGGATGTGGGTGCAACTCCTGCATTCCAAGATGATATTCCAGGTATGTTTGTTAGATGATAATTAGAATACTATGGCATAGTGCACTAACTTCAGTAATGTATATGTCTGTGTCAGTTGTTTGTTGGGTGGGTGGATTTAGGATTACTACTGTTATAAGCTCAATTTGAAGTTGTCAGCCACATTCCTGTTGACATTTGAGGTACTGCAGATATAGAGGTCTAAATGTATTACCCTCTGTTTTACTGATAAATGTGATGCTGTTGCCATTACCTCTTGCTTTACTTATTTCAAGACCACCAGGAATACAGAGACACAGGCCTCCTGCAGACGGTAACATTTATGTTAGTACCGTAGATAAATTTCAAGAAATCTCATAGTGTGCCCTCTCAGGCCTGTTGTATGCATTGCTGTACTGTCTGTAATAGTGACAGCAGTGTACCTTTTTAGCATATATTGCAGCACAGTAGTACAGGTATTAATGTATTCCTCTGCTTCTCACATCTTTTCACAGGTGAGCATGACAGTGGGAGTGTGAGCACTCTGACACCTGATGTCAGTGTCTCAACAGAGGCACAGTTGTGAGGATGCAGAGGTTGAATCTGGCACAAAGGTTGACATCCAGCGACCTCCTTCATTTTCCCTGGACACAGCCAGTGAGCCTACGTCTACCCAGCCCACTGAGTCCAGAGATACTGGACAGGTTGAGGATGAGGACATTGATCAGGGGAGTGTGGTACTGTGGTCTTCAATGCCTGTTGGTGAAGTGTCACGCAGGAGGGTTGATAGGGGTGCTCAGAGGAGGCCTGCTGTCCCTCCTCCACCTGGTGCAGGTGTCTCTTCCCATGACTGATTGTGTCACTCAACAGATGTTTAGGCTATCATTTAGGCACAGGCACATTCTGAAAGGTGCTCCAGACAAATGCTCAGGGTTCTAGATGTGGCATAGTCTGACATCTGTGACTGAATCCACTGTGTAGCCAATTCAATGTATCAGTTGAATGACATGTTGAAACATGGAGTTCTCTGTGATGGAACAAGGTGTTTATATCATGGACCGTGCAATTTATGTGATGACACATCTGCTGGGAGGGGGGGCCTCGTCCACATGGGCATAGATCAGCTACACCATCTACTGCTAGCCAATGTGGCTGTGCCAGATCATGCTCCCATAGTGCCAGTACTTCCCCTGCACAATCAGGGAGTGTGCTGTCCACACCCAGATGTGGCAAGCCATGGGGTTATGGTCCTGGGCATTCCCATGAAGGGAGCATGTCCAGCAGACAAAAGTTACATTCAGGTAGTAACACTGCATCTGACCTTGGGCATGGAGGTGCCAATGCATCTCTTGGCAGAGCCAGGTCTTGTGGTTGGGGGCAACAATGATGAAATGACAACTCTTCCATGCACAGCTCACACCTTTCTACCATACCAAGACATAGAGCTAGTACTGAGCTTGGCTGCTTTCATGCACACTGTCACACACCACTTTCAATTCAAGGACCCTTACAGACACACACATAACAGTTGCATGGTTCAGCCTTCCTGCTTCTCTGTTCTTACTCACATACACCATCAACAACCTATGTTGTTAGCGTAGGCCTCCTGTCCCCCTAGCCCCCACAACACTTTATGCCAGTAATGATAACTGTGCTATATCCCTGATTTTTCTCTTTTGGATTCAGGGAGACTAAATCTTTCTGTCTGATGCATGGGGGCTTAGCTACATTATTGCTTAGTATATCTACATTTGTGTTATTTAAATTTTAATTATACCTGTGAATTATATTTGCCTTGGCAAGTTGTACAGAGGACAGCATCATCATTTCACTACTTTATAGTGCATTCTCTTGTAAGGGTTGTGAAGTCAACAACTGCAGCTGTCTCATTACTTTCTAACTGTTCTCTTTAATGATTATCCAGTACAAACGTATGGTGCACATCATAAGTCAGGCCATCACATGCAGATCTCTGGATTGCATGACAGCACTGTAGTATAATCTCATCAGAACAGTACACTATCATGTTCTCTGTTTCATGTAGCTCACCAGAAACATATATCTCCAGGACACTCCACATGGCTTTGTCATCAAGCTAACACAGGCCTACAAACCTTGAGATGATGTATGAGTGCAGATTAAAACACATATCACTTTAATCAGTCTTGTATCATATGATATGATGTCTGCCTGACATCCAGGCCATTGTCTGATCATGTGAGATACATGTATATACAGTACTGTGATATAGCCAATGACATCAGCATTGTCTGTTGAGCACATGGGAATAATAGTGTCCCACCTGCAGGTGTAAAATGCTGTCTGTAATATCAAGTTACAGCTGACTCACACAACAGTTGACTGCACTGAGAATAGAGCTCATACCTATCTAAGGTACACAGACTACAGATCACTGAATGTAACACATGCACCACGGCATAGCTTACATGCACTTTCACCCTCCACAGATCGACCTGTACAACTTTGAAAGTCTAACCTGACACACACCCCTGATGTCATCACGCACTGTTGCCATCCATTAAAAACAAAAACACCATGAATTTGCCTATATGGAATGAACATCCCTACAGGGTTACTCTTTTTTGGGATTCAGCAATGCCAGTGAGTGTTTGCCTAATTGCATATTCACCATGCTGACAGCCTGGAATCTACATGGTTAGAGGCCGTATCCATAGAGAAACTGCATGGGAGCACAATGTTGTAAACACAAGGGAGGCTATTTATTTATTTATTTGTTTATTTTCTATTTGTTTACTGGGAAAGTCCAACTGGGTCTAAGCAGACCCTTTTTCAGCGGTGGCCCGGGAAGAAAGGCTCCACAGTTACAATGTTTATAGAAAAATATACACAAGTGTTGACAAAGTTGAACATATAAAAAAGCTTACACAAGTATTTTGATAAACATGTACATATAAAAATTATTATACAATTTAGTAATATTCATGAAGTTAACAAGAATAAGTATATATATATATATATATATATATATATATATATATATATATATATATATATATATATGGGTCTACCTGAAAACACCGACAACAAAATCACCGACACCACAAAACTGAAAGTTCAAAAACCCGAAACTTCACATGCCCGACAAACCACAATCCCGACAGTCAACAAACAAAACAAATACCCTGTCCAAAAAGCACACACACAACACAAGTACACCAAAAACCTTACAAACCTACACTAAACCTTACAAACACAACTATATATGCACTAACCTTAACCCAAACCCTAACCTTAAGGTCCATCACTATCATACACTCGTCTAACCCGCGCCCTAACCCTAACTCACTTAACCCGCTCCTAACCCTAAAGTCTGTCACTATCACACACTCACCTGACCCACACCCTAACCCTAACTCACTTAATCCGCCCCTAACCCTAAAGTCCGTCACTATCACACACTTAGCTTACTCGCACCCTAACCCTAAAGTCCGTCAATATCGCACACTTACCTTACCCGCACCCTAACCCTGCCGTCCGTCACTACCGTATACTTACACACTAGCGCTCATTTGACATGTCGGTGTTGTCAGCGTTGAGATTTTCAACTGTCGGTCATCTCCGTTGTCGATCTTCTGGTATCGGTGTTCTCATCGTCGGCGTTTCCAACTTTTGGCGTTATCAGGTAGACCTATATATATATATATATATATATATATATATATATATATATATATATGGGTCTACTTCATATGATCGACAGACCATTTGATTGAAATTCATTTGGTCGACAGCTCATTTGGTCGACAACCAGTATTCAAGGCACTTAACAGGGATTTGCCCCCCCCCCTCCCCAATGTTGTGTGACCCTGGAGTTGTTAAATATAGTTAGGGGGTTTAAAAGCATGAAAATACAAGAAAAACTACACATTTTAAACGAAAATATGTGGGGGGCTTTGCCCCCCACACACCACCAACTATATATAACAACTCCAGGGTCGCAAAACATTGGGGAGGGGGGCAAATCCCTGTTAAGTGCTTTGAATACTGGTTGTCGACCAAATGAGCTGTTGACCAAATGGGTGTCGATCAAATGGTCTGTCGATCATATAAAGTAAACTTATATATATATATATATATATATATATATATATATATATATATATATATATATATACACATATAGTACTTAGGAAACTAGCTAAGTTGTGAATATGATGGGATTACACACAGTTTACAGTCTTAATACCTGGTATTAGAATAGAATTTCAGGGACGTTGATTCACAGAACTATAGCAAGTCATTATAGTCATTGGTATGTCAAGGAGGTTATGCAGTGGCATTAGAGAAAGGTTAGTAGTCTAGACTTTAACAGGTAAAGTTAATGGATATAACCTGAGAGTAGATGTAGCTTAAAATATGGTAGAAAGCAATGTGTAATGTACAGTGAGATTACATTAGGAAATATAGACTGAGGTTGGAGGATAGCAAGCAGGGTTAAGGTCCCACTATGAAAGCTGGTAAGAGGATGATAAGGGATATTGGATAGGGTTATAAGTGTGAGAGTATAGCAGTGGACTGGTAATAGTGGAGGGTGTTAGTAGCTGAAGACATTGAAAAGTAGTGAAAAGAGGAAGAGCTAAGGACTTATAGGGGAAGGATGCTTATAGGGAAGTACAAGTAGAGATTAGTCAGGCCTACTATAGGGGCATCGCCATGTTAGTGTGAAGTGTTCCTTTAGTAGTTGTTTGAATTTGGATGTGATTTTGGTATTGAGAATGTTTTAAGGTATGTTGTTCCAGATCTTAGCAACTTTATGGGAGAATAGGGAGTTGCCATATGTGTTATTAGATCTACTGACCTTTAAGAGAGTTTTATCAGATGACCTAAAGGACCTAGTGCTTGAGTAAGGATGGATAATATTGCTAATAACTGGGTAGTTTTCTGGGTAGAGGAGGGTGGAGTGAGTTGGTACTAATTGGTTGTAGGCTAGTTGGTTGAGAAGCTCGAGCCAATTAAGATGGTGCAGTGGGTTGCAGTATTAGGTCTTGGTTGGGTGGTTAGCTGCAAATCTAGCTATTTTATTGTAGCAGGATTTCAGTTTGGTTAAGTCTGATTTTCTTAGATTTGTAAAACTGGATGAGGCATAAAGTAGACTAGACAGTAGGTGGGTTCTACTGATGGCATGACTTGTGGAATCTGCAAGGAAGGGCTTGATCCTGTAAAGGGAACATAGTTTAAAGTGCACCTTCTTAATAACTGAGTCAATGTGCCTATCAAGTTTAAAGTCCTTGTCTATAGTTACTACCAGTAGTTTAGTTGAGTTAACGGGCTCAATACGGGTGTTGCTAGATGAAAAGATGGTGAAGGAGCTTAGGTCGGGAGATTGTCTGCCATTGGAGGAAAGGATTAATTTGGTTTTGGATGGGTTAAGTATGAGCTGATATTAGTTGAGGAAATTTTCAATGTCCAGGAAGGATTGCTGAGTTTTCTGTAGAAGAGAAGGTATTGTGGGAACTGAGCAAATTAGTGAGGAATCATCTGAGTATTGGATTATGTTGGCAAGTTTTGTGTCTGTGTGTAACTTACTTGTGAAGACTGTAAACAGGAGGGGGCCTAGTATTGAACCTTGAGGTACTCCTACTGCTATAGGTAGTAGGGGAGAGAGTTCATTTTGCCATCTAACTGCTTGTTGCATATTAGTGAGATAACTGATTAACCAGGAGATGGTAGACTGTGAGAGGTTATAGGAGGTTAATTCATGGATGAGTTGTTTATGGGGCACTGTATCGAAGGCCTTAGATAAGTTGAGTAATATAGAGGATGTGAGTGACCCAGGGTTCCTATGTTGGTCAACTGTGTCTATAAAGCTAATCAGGGCCGTGGTCGTACTATGTTTGGGGCGGAATCCGTGTTGGGTGGGGGAGAGGAGATTGTTTTTTAGGAGATGTTTGAGTAGTTGGGAGTGAATGCATTTTTCCAAGTATTTTTGCTAATGGGGAAAGTAGGACAATGGGCCTGTAATTTGTAAAGTCTATTGAGGTTCCACCTTTATGGAGTGGGATGATGTGGGATACTTTTCATACTGAAGGTACATATTGCTCTGTGATAGATCCATTAAGGAGTATAGAGATAGGGTAAGCAATAGGATCAGCAGCGAGTTTAAGGTATTCACTGTTCACTATTACTATTCACTATTTCTTTGCCCATATATCTGCTACATACTGTATAGACTTACAGTACAATATAATAGTCTGTTTCAGGATGTTCAAACATTGTGGCAGCCTGCATTATGTACAATTACATTTTCTTTTGAGGTGGGGAGCAAAGGTGCATGTCATGGCCCTTACAAATGTATTTTTTATTTTGTAACTTTGATATTCTAGCATACACTGTGTGCAATTAGGTCATAATATGTGTGGGGTTACCTGCTGAGGTCAGTTCTGCACAAATTTTAAGAGCTTTTACTTGCTCTTGCTTCCATGTAGACTCCTTTATGTGGCTGTGTTTGGAAAGTTTCTGAATACGTGGCTAACACGAACACAGAGTCTACATGGTTGATTTACAGGTTGTTAAATCACTCCACCATGTTGATTTTCTTCATTAGCATAATATTCCGCTACTAATGCTGTAATGTGCATGCCACAGAAGTTTCAGTATTTGCGAGTGAGTGCGTGCTACTGAGCAGAGTATACTGAATCTAAAACTTGTTACACCCGTGTGCACATAGCGCCACAATGGGCACAAGGTAAAAATTATCATGTAGGCTTTTATGAATCTCCCCATTTAAAAATTTCAGATGTGTGTTGGGCTATCCTCCATTTAAATGTAGAAATAGCCTTCCCAGAGTAAAACAAAAATACTGAGACTTGGAGCACTGCGTTCTGTAACCAATCTTTTCACTGTTACAGTTCTCAGTCACTTTACTGTTGTACTTCTTAACTGTCCTGGGGTACATTCTGATTTGCCAATTTGCTACAAAGACCATTGTTTCATCTGTATGCAGGTTCATACAATTTTGCATTCTGGTCCCATATAATTTGCTAAAGTCTCTGTTCAGACTCTGCCTGGAATGCTACATTGTCTGCATACAGCAGATTTGTTGACTTGTCCCCTCCAATCTGTTTGCTGATGAAGTCCATCATCCATATGAACAGGACAGGGCTCAGAGCTGAACCCTGATGCACAAATTCTCCCACTGGGAACCATTCTGAGTCTAAACACTGTTCTGACTTGTGTTATTTGGTCCTTGGACTCAGCCTGAGCTAATTCTACCAATGTTTGAACTATTGCAGGACTGCCCAAATCAGCTTTCTTGGAACATTGTCAAATACTTTCCTTTTGTCTAGGGATGTTCAGTTGGATTCTAGTCATCTCCAGCTTCTACTTCATAATCTGTCTCACTTTAAACATCAGATCAGTTGTACTTCATCCTGATCTAAATTCAAACTGATCATCTCCCATCTTACTTTCTACTGCTCTGTGTATTCATTTATCAGTTACTCTGCCCAGCACTTTCATGTTGTGTGACAGGACTTTGATACCAATCTACTGCCTGCAGTTAGTAATGTCCCCTTTGTTTTTGTACACTGGCACTAGAATGTTTATTATCCAGTCAGAGGCATAGCTGGCTTAACCAGCACCCTCGGACGGTGTAAAAAAGTAGCAATTCACCCCAATTACAAAGCTGCAGGAATGCCAGTTGGCGTCCTGTAGACAGTACCCAATCCATATGCCTCCCCGGCTCTTAAAATGAAGAGTAGTAACAAACAAACAAACAAAAGGACAATCATTATTTCCTTCTTCAATTGGCAAACCAACCAGGTGGCCAGATACAGACCCCTCCCTTCTCTGGTACGATCAGGTACATGGGTCCTGAAATGTAGGAGCCAACCGGGTCCTGCCACAGCATCCTGCTCCCAACCCTCTTTCCTCTCATTTTAGTTAAAAAAAAAAAAAAGAAAAGAAAAAAATATTTTTCCTTTTAAACATTAGAAAACTGCTTACTACAATGTAGCAAGCAGTTGATACAGTGTATACTCCACAAAGAGAGCTTCAGAACTCAGGTTTTACTTTAAAAAAAATGATTTTTTTTTTTTAACTTTTAAACTGTAGCAAACAGCTTTCTACAATGTAGGAGGCAGTTGCTACAGTTTATACTCTGCATGAAGTACTACAGCACTCAGGTTTGGTTCATAGGTGCACAGGTTGGTACTAGGCTATCGGCCCTAGGGCCTATACAAGCCTAGCCATAACAATTCCCTGACTATTAATTCCCACACTATTTACTTCCCTCGACTCTTGTCTAGCTGGGTGACTGATGTGATCCCTGGGGTGAATTTCCTTTCTCCCATCCAATTGTCAAGGTTCCTTTTGAAGAGGGCCAAAGAGCCACTCTGCTTGACATGTATGGGCAGTCTATTTCAGAGTCTGGGGAATCTCTGGGTCAGGAACCTATCCCTCCAGCATGTTTTGTTCATTGTGATGACAAGGTTTAGATCCCTGGAGTGTGTGGCTCTAATGGACTGGGATTTTTTTAAGTGTAGCATGTCCAGCAGCTCTGGGTTTGACATGGCCTTGTATGTTAAGCAGAGATCGCCTCTGAGTAGATGATATGCGACAGAGTATAGCTGGAATTTTTTAAGGCGGCCAGCATAGGGCATCTGCTTTAGGCATATGATTCTTTTAGTGAGGTATTTCTGCGGCCTTTCCAGTTGTTGCAGATGTCTTGAGAGGTACATACCAAACGAGGCGTTGTATTCTATAATGGGTCTAATGAGGGATGAGTACAGTGGGACAATGACCTCCTTTTTTCTGGATGAAAAGCCCTTAGTGATGAGGTGTGCCACATAGAAGGATTGCCTGACTGTTGTGGTGATGTGGTTATCGAAGGTGAGACCACTGTCCACCTGTGTCCCTAAGTCTCTTATCACACTTTCGGTGTTTAGTGTACTGCCACCTATGTGGTAATTCATGGGTACATGTTTTTTCCTAAAGGGGATAACTATACATTTCTTGGCATTGAACTTGAGCCCATGGCTCTGGCACCAAGCATCCGTTTCTGTAAGGCCCTTTTGTAGAGTATCCACATCATTTGGGGATTCAATAATGGCTCCCAGTTTGCAGTCATCTGCGAACTTTGTTAGCCAGAGTCCCTTAGTGTTGGCCTGTACTTCAGAGACATAGATACCAAACAAGAGCGGTCCCAGGACTGAACCCTGAGGTACTACACTTGTCACTTGTCTGGAGCTGGATTTGCAGTTGGCTACTTTTACAGTGTGGGTTCTGTCAGTAAGCCAGTTGGCAACCCATTGAGTGACGTTGGGATTAATGCCCAGCTTAGTAAGTCTATCTATGATTCCAGAGTGGGGGATGGTGTCAAAGGCCTTGGCGAGGTCCAGATAGGCTGTGTGGACCGCCTTACCCTTGTCCATGGCTCTGGAGACTGATTTGAAGAAGTCAATCAGGTTCAGAAGACAAGATCAGCCCTTCACGAAAAACTGGGTGGGGTCCAGTGTTTGAAGGTTGCCAATGTCTTTGTTTATAAGTTCCATGATAATACGTTCCATGGCCTTGCAGATCAAGCTCATCAGACTGATGGGGCGGTAGTTCCCGGGATCCAAGGTGGATCCCCCTTTGTGGAGTGGGATAACTGTAGTTGTGCGCCACTCAGTGGGTATGACGCCTGAGGTGAGACTATGATTAAACATGACACTTAGGTGAGGTGTCAGTTCATTTTGTAGTTCATGTAGTACACAGCCTGGGATGTCATCTGGTCCCATGGATGCTGTATTCTTAGCTTTGGAGAGTGCGTTTTTGACCTGTGTGGCCGTTATTACTGGAATTTGGAAATCTTCCAGTATTGAGATGGGCCGTTTAGGGGGTGAGAGGGAGGCGAAGTTGGCACTGAATTGATCTGCCAGGATATTGGCAATGCCATTCTGTTGTAGCTCAGAGCAGATCTGAGCATTGCCATTTAGATTCTTGACATAGTTATAGAATGCCTTGTGGTTGTCTTTGGAATCTTTGGCAATTTTATTTTCGTAACTAGAGGATTTTATGAGGGATCTCAGATACTTACTGAGGCTGGTAAGGGAGTTTTTTGCATCCTGGGATTTTCCTCTTTTCTGCAACAGTTTCTTCCTTTTGTTGTAAAGTTTGTTAATGGCAGGGGACTACCAGATTGCTTCCTTTTTTTGGAGGAGAGCATCTTCATTCTATTTGGGATGGCACGATTCATGCATGAGTGGATGTGTTCATACAATGCCTTAGTGTAGGATTCAGCAGTGGAACTTTCAGTTCCTGTCTACATGGGTGTCATGAAGTTTGTCACTTCTGACTTGAGTAGCATGAAGTTGGCTTTGAAGAAGTTTTTTATGGAGGTTTCCTTACTGGGGGTGGGGGTGGGATGTGGATGTTAAGGGTGATTAGCTTATGGTCAGACCTGACCAACGAGGGGGTGACCATAGGTGTGGAGCATCAATTTCCCATGTTGATAATGACCAGGTCTTGGATATTGGAGCCTTGAATTTAAAAAATATTTTAAACAGTAGTAAACTGCCTGCTACAATGTATCAAGCAGATGCTATAGTTTACACCACACAAGGAGAGGTACAGTGCTCAGGTATGACCACAAATGCAATACCTGTTTATAAAATCAGGAATGCATGAAAAAGTGATCAGGATCGGCTGAATGTGACCCCTCCCAACACTTTGCCCAGGGCAGTTCCCCCCTCTCACCCCACCTTAACTACACTACTGTATCCAGCCATTTGGGATATGTCTCTCTCACAAGAATGTGATGAGTATCTTCAGGAACCATTTCTTTCTTGAATGTACCAAACATCTTGATTATATGTGCAATGATTTCCTCTGTGTCTGCCTCTTTCAGCTTTATATAAACTTGATAGAATTTAATAACAGACTTAATTTGGCTTGACTCTCAATTGTTTGTAAATTTCTGTACTGATCAACTTGGCTAAGCATCAAGATTACTACTATGTGATAGTGCTCTACTTGAAAACTGCATTTCAAAAGTATGTCTGCCTGGTGGAATAAAAACTAAAACTATATGTGTCAATGGAAATTTTGAAACATTCCTCCATAACTTGGATAAACTGCTCTCACAGATGAATACAGAATGTTCCATTGTTCTGCTTATATCTATGGCCAGATCATATGACCTATGCAACTGAGCTTGCAGAAGCAGAGTTACTTAGAATGTTGGCATATACTCAGATGTATCTTCAGAACTTTTTGTCCTAGTAAATGGTGTTTCCTCAGTTGTGTACTTATTCCATCAACTGACCACTGAATAACTTATTCTTTTAGATTTGTTTTCTGTTTATCTGATGTACAAGCAGCAAGGAATAGCTCTATTGTAGACCACCGGCTATGTGCTGTTGTGCAAAAAGATGCTCCTTGCCTTACCCACAGTCTTTTATGAAGCTAAACACACGTTTTAATTATTCCTGTATTATACCACACACAACTGCATTATAGCAAATATAAAACTGCTCCAAACTACCTAGTCATGTAGAATGATTTCTTATTCAGAAGTTGCATCTGTTAAAGTGATTGTTAATGCCTCCTGAACATTTTGATATTTCTTTGTGGATTAGTATTGATACATTGTATACACAGGTTGATATATTCATTGATATTCCAAGGCCACTGAGTCTTATGACCATTCACACCTTACCAGTACACCACCCTACCAGTCAATCCTGGAGCAAATTTGTGGATACCCACCCAGTCATCTAGTTTATGTTTATGTTTAAAGAAAGATAGTGAGTTGGACTGTTTAACATATAGGAGAAGTTTATTTCAGCAGTTTGGGATGTGATGGGATATAAAACTGTTCCTCCATTGTGTTTAATTTATCTGTTGGTGAAGATGTAGGTCTCTTTTTCTAGTACTGATGCAGATATTGGACTTGCAGAGAAATGCACGGTTCTAGACAACTGGTTTTCTATTGGCACAATAAATGAGACAGACATTTCCCATCAAAAGTCTGTAAGACACTGAAGAAAAGGGCAGAGCTTCCAGCCTCTCTTGGTAAGTCAAGGACTTTAGGCCTATGATATTTTTGGTTAGGAACCTTTGTTTTTTTTTTTTTCCTAATTGTTTGCTATTTTTTAGTGAGGCACTATAATCCATAATTGGCCTAATTAATTCTGAGTCTAAGGGAGTGATTACCTCTTTTGACCTTGACAATGTTCCCTTGGTAATTAGCTGGTCTAAATAAAAGAATGTCCTGACAACAGTTGCCACATGATGTTCAAATGCGAGGGCATTATCAGTCCAAGTACCTAGATCCCTAACTACATTTTTGTAGATGCATGCTGCATGTACAGTATGATCAAGGGAGGGGTTGTCTGTCTAAAGTGATGATGCTATAATTTTTACCATTTAGTTTGAGCCCATTGTTAGTCCACCAAGAGTTCACATAAAAGTGTTAGTGACGCAACAGGTGCACACTTGCATTTGGTGCAAAAGGATAAGGGTTCTATTCCTACATCAGGTAGATCGATAACTGACATTGCATTACAGCATTATGGGGTGCTAAACTCCTGAGTGTGTCATCCTTCAAATGAGATGTTAAACTGAGGTCACATCTGCTTGAGTTGGTGGTAGCTCAGGTGGATGTAAAAGATCTCCTGGCACCTATCAAAAAGAGTAGGGGTAGTTCCCCAGTGCACTGTCCAAATTTCCCCTGATAGTATAAATCCCACCTTGGGTCTCTCCTGAAAAGAGTTCAATAGCCTAGTGGGACTAACCCAATCAACAAAGAATAAACAAAAATAAAAAAATACTAGAAATAATTCATTCTGGAGAGTTTGGGTGTCAGAAGGTGACTTAACAAAAACCTCCAGTTTGCAGTCATCTGCAAACTTTGTTAGCCAGAAGTCTCACATCACTGATTAGAGATCTGAGAAGTAAATACTGAAAAGGAAAGGTTGAATCCCTGAGGAATACCACTGATAAATGTCATACTTTTTGATGGACCACCTACAACTTGTGCTGTGTGGTTCTGTCTTTAAGTCAGCTTGCAATCACTCTTATCACATATAAGTCGTGCTTTAAAGCATTTAGCTTTTGTATAATACCAGCATGACAAATGGTGTCAGTGGCCTTGGCCAGGTCAAAATATGCCATGTGTCCTGCATGGCCACCATCTACAGCCTTTGTAACCCTTTTGAGGAAGATTATCTGACTAGCCAGACCGGATCTAGCCTTCCCAAACCCTAACTGTTGGGGGTCAAGTCTAAGAAGATTCCTGATATAGCAGTTTAAGAGGTTAGATATAATGCCTTCCATGGCTTTGCAGAGGAGGCGGGTCTATATTACAACTTCAAAATGCAGTAACAGCAAATACAAAAAGGCCAACAAGTATTCAGTGAAATCCATTTCTGCGATTCATTGAAAACTTGTCAGGCAAACAAATACCTGCCCCACAATGCTATAAAACTAACTTTACCTAAACCAAACCCACCCATATAGGGGGGCTTTGCCCCCCACATCCCCCCTAACTAAATATACCAACTCTGAGATTGCACTACAGCAGAGAAAAGGGCAAAATTGTGTAGTTGGCCAACTACATATTTGCCCTGTAAGAATTCAGTGAATCACGGAAATGGATTTCACTGAATACGTGTCGGCCTTTTCATATTCGCTGTTACGGCATTTCAACGCCGTAATATAGACCTGATGAGGCTTGTAAGGCTGATAGGTCTGTAATTACTTAGGTTGGTCATAAAGCCATCCTTATGGAAGGGCATCGCTGCTGCAGTGCTCCACTCATCAAGGAAAAGAACAGTAGATTAACTCATTCATTCTGGAGCAGCTCTGAAAAAGCTGCCTGCTTAATTCTACCAAAGGAACAACAGTGCAGCCTGAGCTCATTTTCAGAAAATCCATTTCTAATACCATACAGAAAACAAATGTTCATAACTCTTTAATTATAGGAGCTAGACTAAAAATGTAAACATGAAAGTTGTTCAGCAGACACTGACCTTTCCAACAGTATAAATCTTGATAGTGCATATCAAAGTCATTATTAAATATTTGGCAAGGAACGCTGATATTGTGCATATGTTTTTACCTTTTTGGAAAAGCAAAGCACAATATCTTGGTCAATGTACCATGTAGACCCACACAATTTGTATTTAATTTGTTAGTATGAATGTCGGCTTTAAAATGATACCTTAACCATTACTGTGTGATGCTCCTTTATGGAGATATTCACAGAAATATGATTAATATAATATTTCTCATAAGTGATAAATAAACAAAGCATAATATCTCATCATCGTTAATGGACAGAGCCTACATATCAGTGTAAAAGTTGTGCGTCTCAATGTCAGCATCAAAATGATGCATAACTTGTGTGATCACCATGCTCCCTTGCAAAGATATGGGCATAATAATGAGCAGTATTGGAAATGTATAATTTTCATAATCCTACAAGAGTAAACAAACTGTGATAGCTATAGATGTGTACAGTGACAGACATAGTTCTTTTACCATGTTGTAAGGAGTAAC